>NC_056731.1:1780818714-1780966214 GCF_019279795.1 Protopterus annectens
TATATATATATATATATATATATATATATATATATATATAGTGCATATTGTACATAAAGCTTGTACCTAATGTTTCTTTAAATCACTGGTTTGCTAGCTCAACTGTAGCTTAAATAGCTAAGATTATATAAAGGTACATGCAAATTTCATTAAGCTTGTTGTTATGCATAAAAATAAGAAGAAAGGTAAAAAATCACTAGTCAAATGCAGATAGACTATTATTTTCCTTTTATCTGATTTTTTGGGTTGTTACTCTGGAGATCTTAAAGATTCTAAGAAATTTTACTAGATACTGCAGTCAAGATGCTGGTGACCTACTGAGGATCTATCAATATTTATCATGGAAATCAGAGTTTGCATCGGGGACTTCATAAAGCTAGGAGTTTATTTGTGGATAGCCTTTATTTCTGTACAGATCTACAGCAGTAGTTAAAGGGATCCCCCCCCCTTTCTGCTATAGAAAATTTACTGCAAATGTCCATGCCCATATGTTATCATATTATCCCATTTCCTGCACACTATTTTCAGTATAAAAGCAAAGCTGAAAAGAGCGGTCAGTACTAATATTTGTGTCTCGTGTTCTATTGGTCTAAGAATTAGGTAGTGTAGATATAGAAATACAGATTACCCCTGACAGCTAGAGGAATATCTGAGAAGCCTGAAAAGGTACAGTGGGTTATGTTTTAATATGAGGCAAGCTAATAAGCCAAGAACGTATATCTGAATTACTTCACTCATTTATGCTCTCATTATGTTTTACTTTGTCCAGAATTCTAGAGTAATGACACTGACAGGTATGATAGGCACCCCCCATCCTCACAAGCACATTTGGATGCACACACACACACACACACACACACACACACACACACACACACACACACACACACACATACATTCACAGTCACCCCCCCCCACACACACACATTCACAGTCACCCCCCCACACACACATACACACACAGACACACATACACTCACAGACACCCCCCACACACACACACGCACACACACACACACACACACACACACACACACACACACACACACACACACACACACACACACACACACACACACACACACACACACACACACCATCTGACTCATGGACACACTATACATTGACCCACACCTATGTTTTCACACACACACAGACAGATATACACGCACACATGCACATGTATATATACACACACACACACACACACATACACTCTTGATCAGGTACACATACACACACACACACACACACACACACACACACACACACACACACACACACACACACACTCACAGACACCCCCTCCTCCAACACACACCATCTGCCTCATGGGTGCACTATACCTTCAACCACACCCATGTTTTTACATGCAGACAGACCGACACACACACACACACACACACACACACACACACACACACACACACACACACACACACACACACACACACACACACACACACACACACACACACACTCTTGATTCTCTACATAACCCCCATACTTTGACCACCCAGTTACACACACACACACACACACACACACACACACACACACACACACACACACACACACACACACACACACACGCAGTTTTACAAATATGTATACACATTGCCAGATAGATACAGACACTCACACCCCCTACGGCGACATCTGTGCTGAATTTTGCTAATATTAACTGACACTCAGCTTCGTCCATTTACTACAATGTTTGACTATTGTCTTTGGTTGAGTTAAATTTCTTGGCTGGCCATGCTAATTTACTTAATTGTATGATTCTTGCTCAGCAGAGTAAATCTGTAGCTACAGGCATATTTGGGTAAGAACACATGGCGAATTAGCATACGCCAATCCCCCATTGCCTAATTAGCATGCACCATTGCTGGCAGGATTGTCCTCTGTGGGGATTCTTCTGCTTACAGAAAATCATTGTGGTAGGGTAGTTTGTGAACCATAAAGGGTTTCTACAAGTGGTTGGGTACTCATTTTAGAGTTTACTGCTTATGGTAACTCCGAATCCAAGTCAATGTTTTCACCTCTAGCAGTCATGTTAAGAACATCCAAAACATAAAATAAAAATATGTTTTAATTTGTACAAACTGTGGAATGTTTGAAAAAAATCATCTTTCTTGTCTTTCTTAATAATTGCTTAATTGTGCTATATCCTTCCATTTAAGGATATAGTAGTCTATCATACATACAATGCCAAAAAGAAAGCACAGGAAGTCACATAAACTGCATAATTTAAGGTATAATTAAAGTAACCACGTGCTTCATAAGTAATCTCCATGTTATCACAACAAAACAAAGGCTAGTAAAGATGAGGTCATTACTACATAACCAGGAGTGTACTTTTTACATCTAATGGGAAAACTTTGACATCTTACTCAGTTACTTAACCTATTTGATTATTCCCACCCCATTTTACATTTTCATATCTGAGAGTAGTACAAAAAGAAGAGGATCCAGAAAAGAGCCCTGTGGGCCACTGCTGGCATTGTGTTTTGGAGTAGAAAGATAACCACGTATCCTGAGTCGTTGCATTTTGTTTTTTAACCTAGTTTTTACTTGTATTGATGTATAACAGTTTTAATTTGCCTGTTATTCTCTTTGTGGAGCACTGTGAAAGCCTTAGAAAGGTCAAGAAAAGGAGTATGTGCTGTCAGACTTTCTTCAAGCTCAGCTTTTATCTCTTTAAAGAATAACACAAGATTCAAAAATTTAGACCCCCCCCCTTTAACAAAATCATACTGTTTCATATCTAATAGAATAAGGTCCCCTGAGAAATTGTCAGTAACCTCCATTATGACTTTTTCCATGATTTTACTTAAAATACTTAAAAATAAAATTCATGAATCAAAGCCTTTACTATTACACAAAGTTTTCATTCCAGTATCCTGATATATTGGCTGTCCCATGTAAGGACTGTGATCCTTGTGTAACTGGTACACCATCCAGCCAACTTTTGTAAAAATATAGAAAACCAACCCAGTTTGCCAGTTATGAAGTACTCCCTTCCTTCCATGCATCACTGAAAAGTTGCATAAACTGCAATTCCTTAGCAATATCAAGTGTCTGCAGCATTTTGGTATGGTGCTGTCCACTCCCAGAATATCACCACAATGAATATCTTTTCGTACTATAACAACCTTATATATAGAAGTGGGACTAAGCCATCTAAATAATTCCAACACTGACTCCTCAGAGAGTGGCATGTCGACCAGTTCAAGAGTTCTTCGTGTTTGTTCTTCCACCCCTGGGGAAAGTCCCAAGATGACGTTTAGTATTTCTTTATCTTTGGTGAGAACAACAAGAGCAGTATCCCATCTCTCTCCACAGGATCACCAGATATTTCACATAACCTCTCCCAGGTGATTCAAAAGTTCTTCCTCATGACCTTCTCAAGTGTATCACACACCCAGCCTTTCACTTTGTTGACCGTTATTTCTTTCTTTACTATAATTTGGTGAACCTTCTCTTCCCCTTTCTTTAGTGTTGCAGGGAAAAGACCTGTTTCATTCATTTGATAGATTTCCTCACTACTTGTGTTTGACAATGAGTTTTAAAATGACTGCCATGACAAATACAACACATTTCCATCACATATCCTAGATGCATCTTCCAACAGTTGAGGTGCAAAACAGGGGCTATTTGGTTTTCACATCTCCAACTTCCCCAGGTGTATGGTAAAACCCTTCTGGACATGGAGTTTGAACTAATCTCTACACAGAATTTCCTTAGAAATGTTCTTTAGATTTGTTTAGATGTGTTTTAGATTTTAGAATCTTTACATTTGACCCAAGTGTCCAGAGCAATCAACTTCATGTCCGATAGCAAAATAATAAAGTAGGCCATCAATCTGTCTCCTAGCTGCACTGGAATCAAATACACTTATAAGTAAATTTAAGTTTGAGTTTGGTGCTTTTGAAATATCCTAAAGCAGTAGATAAGTTAAAAAAAAATCACTACTCAGGTACAGACAGGCAAGCCATTCATCTCAATCACTCACTTCCAAGCATTTTATACTTCCTTCCATAACTGCTGAAGTCTGCCAGTAGAACTAATATATATATATATATATATATATATATATATATATATAGAGAGAGAGAGAGAGAGAGACAGTACCGTATCAAAAAATGCACTCACAGTTTATAAGAAGGCCAAATACTCTGAATAGCTGTTAGAGTAATATTTATAAAAAAAAAAAAAAAAAGATTTTCCATTCTTTAGCCCATAGTTAATTTAGGGCGTTCCTCTCAAGTACTTGCAGAAACTCCAGCTGTACCGCACAAAGCTGGTGCTTTGAGTTACCTCACACTTATCAAGGGCTTTTTTTGAAGATCATCTTGGCACTAAGAGAGACAGGGACCACTCCAACATATTAAGTCTACTTCAAAACTGTGTGTAGAGGTAAGACCAGTTAAATCTAGTTGTCACTTTTTTACCTCTCACACAAGCTCAGGCTTCTTCCTTATGAGTAAGATTTCATAACATATCCCAGGAGACAGTTACCGTTGTAGGGTCTAATATGTCTTAATTCATCTTGCTTCCTTCCTCTCCACAGTATTGCTGCCATTTTTCATTATCCCCAACATAAACTTGTAATGATGAGACCACACACTACTTCAGGCTTTTTCATGCTTTGTCTCACTATAGTATGTTGGTCATTAGGCTCATCACAACTCATGGTGAACAATACTTCTAAGGCTAGGCCCAGCAAAGGTTCCTATCCAAGAAAAGGTCTATTCTTTTACAGAATCATCACAGAGAATAGATGATGGCTAATTGTGTGGCACCTCCTCTCAACTAAATTAGCCAATGAGGAACTGGCAGTAAAAACCTCCAAACAACTTAGCTGTAAGGATGATGAGAACATGCAAACCTGTCTGCCATGACAAGGTCAATATACAAGGGGAGAATCTTATACTCCAAAAGTAAACAGTGGTATTCCACAAAATGTATTTAACTATTATCAAAATACTGTCCCCCAAACTACGGGTGCTAACGGCTCTACCTCTGCCAATATCTACTACACCTGAATTAGAAGTCATAGGCCTCCATATAGGCTTTATGTTGAGTTTGTCCATGGGAAGAAGGAAATGCATACCTGAACCACAGCCAGCACAAAGTACACTATGCAAACAATTTCAGTGTGCTTTTAGCTTGGTTTGCTTGAGCCGGTTGTTACCATGCTCAATTCAGCACTGTATAACAAGTCCTCCTAATCACATCACTGTTGACATGTACGAGGTAACTTGCCCCATGTTTGGGCCATGCACAAATGAAGCATGCATTAGCACTACTACAATGACGGGTTTTGTGCTGAGAAAATACGTGTGTGTGCAATGCTAGCAAAGGAAAAGAAACAACATAACTGTAGCAAATTATTTTTCTTACAAGTGCATAACTGCATTTTATATATATATATATATATATATATATATATATATATATATATATATTAGTATGGAAAATAAACTGGTAAGATATAAAATGTTATGAAGAGAACATGTTGTAATGCTTACTAGAATATCTGAAACAAACACTTTAAACTTAAAACTTTCATTTTGCTTGACCAGTTGTGGTAACTTATTCCATAAGTTGGGAGTATGTTCAGGTTGTAATGTATCCCTCCAATGAGTCTTGTCTACACCAACAAATGAACAAGACCCACTGGATAAATGGGTCCTTAACTCAAGACTATGTAATAATTACCGGTACTGGCTAAGCAAAGTTCTGCTTTGTCTAGTTTTAGGGCTAGTGTTGATGACTGGATGAGTAGATACAAAGTTACACCAGGGTTGCAAAGTCTGGCCCTGTTTGATTTGGGAGATAAGTACTATTTAGTGCTTAGAAAGGGTGGCAAGAACTTTTAAGTTTGTCTACTTAAAGGTGTATATGTCTAGGCATCTTATGGCTCATGTGATCACTCTCCTAGTAATTTTACTTTGTTCCTATATTCACTTTGCATTTTGTGTAGGTCAAGAACTATAAATGTATTATACACAACTCAAAAAGTGAAGCCTTACAACATATATAATAAAAGTGCATTTTGAGGCTGTGAGCTTGCATCAGTTTTGCTATGTCTTTTGCTGCACTGGATTAGATTAGTGTGGAGATGAAGTTCAATCCATCATTTTCACCAGTCAACTTAAGAAGATTCCAGATGACAAATTTAACAAAACTTGAAAAATATTTTAATGTTCACCCCATTTTTATTAGGTAGTACCCCTGGAATTTTTTGCAGTCTTAAGAATGATCTCTTGCAACCTTTGAGCATAGACATCATTAAAACTGGCCCAGGTTTCACACTGTTTCATAGCTCAGAAATGTATCCTGTAAGCACTGTTTTTGTCAGTTATGCAATTTTGTTTAAGCATTGCACTAAAATGCAGCAACAGGTTGCAAAGCAACATTAATGAAACTGGATTCATTTAATCTGGTTTGACCAAATACAGGATATGATATAAAACAAGATCACTGTATTTTACATGCTACCTTGTTGCAAATCACTTTACAGTTGGGTAAACTGCCTACCTTATACACAAAAACTGAGCTTCATTTCCATGAATATTTCCTACAAAGTGAATATTTTTACTGTGTCACATTGCGCTATTCCGAATCAAACTAGCTATATCCAGCCTGTATGGGGGGAGTTTGAATTCATGTGCATGAATCCATGGTTTCCTAGTTAATGCCAAAAGAAGTGTAGTTTATAGAAGTGCTTCTAGTTTTTACTATTAGGAAACCACTTAGCTAGACACTGACAAAAAACGTTTAATCAGTAACAAGACATTCTTATTTTAGAACATGTTTTAAAGTTAGATGGCTAGATTTGCACCTAGTTTTTACCATGGTTTCTCATTTTTATATACTCTACAACAGAGCTGTCTGTCCATTAACAACTGAAGACCAGACAGCAGGATGGAGTTTGTCTCAAATGTTGATGGAGCCTGTCCACTCTTAGTGAAGGGTCACTGCAGTAAACTGGTGAAAGTGTGACACTGTATCCTGCAGATAGTAGCAAACTTTATAGCAATGTAGGCACTTATGAGGGAAAAGTTTAAAACAGTGAATGTAGATTTAGGGAAAACCATAGAGTAGGTGATACTACTACAATGTGCCATCAGTCTTTTGGACTTTGTTGAAAATGGGTTTTGCTTAGTTAAAACTTCCTGGATAACAAATGGCAATGAATGAATGCATTGCTGTGAAGAACCGAAACATTAGGCCTTAAGACATAGCAAGGTAGAAAATGGCTGGAATACAAAGTTGCATCCAGCCATTAACCGAAGAAGAAAGACAGTAAAGGAATCAGTGCCAAACATTTGTGAGTAACTAGTAAGATGCATATGTAAATGGAAGGGATACTGCAGTATCTGATAGTTTAAGTAGGGTAAGATTACAAGTAACTGAGATGAAATTCTTTGTGTCAATTGCCTTAAGCAGAAGACATCAAGTAACACAATGCTAGTCTCTGTTTTCCATAGGAAATCACTGCGTGATTTATAAGTTTGTAATGGCAATAATTCCTTTATTTTATGGGATTTCTCCTTTAATTACTTTGATGCAGCCATGGAGTTTGTATAAATAAGGTAATGGAATGTGGAGGGCTTGCCTCCCATATCAGGGGGTGCAACACTTGCCCCCCCCCCAAAAAACACTTGCACTTTCATGTTTCACCCATCCTTGTACTGGGTATTACTTTTCAGAGTTTTGTTTTCTCCACATTCTGAAGTCTGCAGTTCCACAGTAGATCTTCTGCTGAGAAGTATCTCAGACAGACAAAGCAGCATGTGTACCTAATGCAGCCATCATCCATTTGGCCTCATTGTCTTACTTTATCACTAGTCGTAAATGTCACACTTTAGGAAATACTTCCACTTAAGGGAAGGGGAGTCACCTTGAAGTGGGCAACTAAACCGGAAGAGTTTTACAATAAAATATATGAGAAGATATTTAGGAATGGCAAAACAAGTACTGTAGAACAAAAAAGATACAATGTGGTACAACACAGCTACACAAATAGAATTGCATAAATGAAGAGCACTGGATTTATTTAACGATTCTCTGTACCTGTCAAAAAGTAGAGTAGTAACATAATTTGACAGCTGTTGCATCTTTTAAGAAGTGCTTCCAACTGGTTGATCAGTGACTTATCACAAAACACAAAGGTAAATACAATTGATCTGATTTTTATTAATTCCATGAAAGGGTGTAGGCCATCAACCCCATTAACACCACACTTTCCATCTCTAAAACATGCTAGGTGCAATAGTTTTAATGGGATGCTAGCCCCCTTCCAAATGGAATCAAAAATAAAATTCTCTCTCTCCCTCTCTGTCTAGCTCTCTGTCTATCTAATCATCTCAATACCTTTCTTCTTAATTTTATCTACACATCTATCTTATTACCTAGTTATATATTTAGCTGGCTGCCTGTCCATCTAAATAAAGTAATGCCAGACACAGCACATGTATGCAGTTCACCTATGAGCGCAATCACACTTGTTATGTCACTGCTATATTCCGGAGCAGCATTTATACTTACTCTAGTGTTATTCACAATCACCAATACTACCGTGTCAAATATCATACTGGAGTTGTTCCAGAAATGAGTTCCCACATTACGTGAAAACAATGAAAATGGTGTAAGATTTTGAAATGAGACATGAAGCAATAGTATCTTCACAGAAATTATGGCAGAAGCAGGGAAGATTCTACACGAGAAAAGAGAAAAGAAAACTGTGTCCTAAACATTCATGGATAAACACAAGAATACATTATAGGATGGAATGCCACTGGGGTTGCATAAGAACATTTAAGGTCTATAAAGATATGAGGGAGAAAGTAAAAGAACAGTTTGGGTGGGCCAAGCAATTCTTTCCTGCTGACAAATTATGAGTTTCTGTATCTCTTAAAATAAAAACCTTATAGTATAACACATTACCACAACATCCTGAAACACTTCAGACTGAAAGCAGCCAAAGAAAACAGCATTTATTTGGAGCTGTCTTGCAAAAGGAATGCATAGCCACAAAGTAGCAATTGCTGGCACTTCTAGACTGAACAAAGTTAAGGAACCTATAATTATGTAGGCAGTCTCACCGACAGAATTCTAAAGCTTTGCAGTATCTGAAAGTGCTGAACTTGTGGAAACTGTCAGTAGCACTTGAAATCCATATAAATGTCACCAAATGAGAAAATAACTCTAATAATACAATGTTCATATTCTTGTGTTGTCCATCTGTTTTATAATGTAACTACAGTTTTCCAGTATAAAAGAAACACATACAAGGTCTTTAATTTCATTCATATTACACTCTAACATTTCTACATTTAGTCATTTATTTGCAGCACAGATTGTCAAATTTCCATTACATGATTGGTTACTGAAATTTTTTAAGTTTCTGTGTCATATCACATTGAAGACCAGAGATGACCAGAAATAGGACTTATTACACGTAACATTATTTTCCTTACTTAAGGGATTCAATCATCCCTTAGAAGGACCTTCAAGAGTGCATAAATAAGTTCTACACTCCCACTAACAGTAGCTCCTGTGGTTCTTTCAAGTGTTTCCAGGTTTGCTTGTAACACACATTTGCTTCCATCACAGTTAAGGTACTGACTTATTCCCATCTCATTTTTAACCAGGGCAAACCATGCCCACTTTTTAAATTCAGGAAATGGAAAGCTGGATTATAAAACCTGGCAGCTGTCACCTTTCATATGTATGAGCAAACCATTCAAGTATATGTCAATTGTCTGTAGGCTTTATTTAGTTATTAATAATGTCAGCATAAATTGCAGTATAAATAAATAAACTCTCGAGATTGTAAACTTAGGTGTATATGTGAGTGAACTAGCTACTCACGTTCAGTAAACAGCATAACTACCATTACTGTCTTACCTTAATTTTGGGTAAAGTTTTGAAGACGTTAACAATTACCAAACAGCAAAGAACAACTCACATGAGTAGGAACACTGCAGAAAAATGAATAAAGGGCACCAAGGGTGCTGCACAGTAGTGCCATGTAAAAAGATTTACACACACACAAGCTCAGACATTGCAGGAGACACAAACATTACTGTTTCAGTAAAACATTTGCTGCAAATGTTCTCTGTAGATGTTTTTCACATTGATTACCACAGCAGTAACCTAAGCTGTATGGGTTATATCCTACATTGGATATAACAGCTAGCCAGTTTCCTCAGCTTCAGGTCAACTTCCATGCACCCAAACTACTAGCCAGCTCAAGCTGAGCTGACTAAAAAAAATACAGAATTGGGTGTCAACCCCTCCAGATATTTCATGATGTCAAAGAGAGTGCTTATCCACAGGCTTCAGTGGAATACTGATTAACTTGTGCTGTTACATTGTTGGGCAGATAATTTCCCTTTGGGGGAAAAATCATCCACATATTATACTTTTTTTATTTTTACCAGCTTGTGCTGCTTAGTTTCCTAGGAAAGAGGCATAATTTTCAGCTTGACCATGGAACAAACTATTGGACTCATAGTCAGTTATTCTTCTAGCCACAAAAAGAAAAAGTTAACTCAACAGCCTTTGCCACCACAGCAGGAGAATTTGCCTAGGCCACAGGTGGTTGACTCTGCTGTGGCCAAAGCTGTTTTCTCAGGCCACTCATCTTTTTCATAGATCCTTCGAGTGTTGCCCTTACAGACACTATGGACTGGGGGTTAGCCACATCCTCTGAAGCTGTTAGGGTCCCCTCAGTGGGTTAGGAGACCCACCTTGTCAGTGCTGGGAGAAGGGAAAGGGGAAGCTGTTGCTGCCATTAAAAATTCAGTTTGCCCTAACTTTCCTGTAAAAAAAAAACATAAAAACTAAACATATAGCTTCTCCACTCCAGTTTTACTGAACAGGAGTATTGTGATATGTCTAGCTCAGGGTCTTTCTCAGGCTATTAATCTTTTTTGACAGATGGTTTCTGTTAAGAGGAAAAGGGATTCCTCTTTTCCTGAAGAGATTCAAGAAATGCAGTCTAGAGAGGAAACTGATGGGACTCATACAGGTTTTTCTTCTCAAATTTCCAATTCAGACTCAGATGTAAGCATGTTATCTAAATATCCCTGATAGGGTTTTCTTTCTGGAATGTGCCAGTGTTTTCAGTGGGAGAACACTGAGGTTTCTCAGTTCCTCAGAAAATACCATGAAGAGGGGTGTGGCCAAAATGCCAGACTGCTATCAGCACTGAAAATTAGCTCTGCTTATAACATTTTTGTTCTGACAGGAAATTGAATCTAATTTTTGGAAATACTAATCCAAAAGTATATCAGAGGATTTATGAATATAGGTCCTTTATTATTTTTTTTAAAAATTAGTACTAAAATATAAGTTTTTATTATTTTTTCCTGTCAAGAAGTTTTTCCTCAAGAAATCCAAGTATGAGTAACTCGAAGAACTCCCATCAGGACAGTGGGGTAAAAAAGGAGCTGCAAACATTAACTACTATTCAAGAATTATCTATAAAAATGGACAAACTAGAGAATAAAATAGATACTATTAAACAAGACTGTAGTAAGCAGCTGGACATTCTTAGTGAAATGGCTAAAAAGCATTCTGAACAAATTGCTTCTTTCGAGGAATCTGTAACAGATATGGATGGCAGACTGAAGGAATGTGAAAGTCAAAATGAGTTTCTTTTTAAACAGAATACAAAACTAACAGAAAAGCTGGAAGACCTAGAAAGTAGGTCACGGAGAAACAACATTAGAATCTATGGAGTACCAGAAAAGGAAGAGGGAACTAATATGATACACTTTCTTAATAACTGGCTTCCAACAGCACTAAATCTTCCTGACGCCCTTTCTTTCGGTATAGAGAGGGCTCACCGGTCTCTTGCAAAACCTGTTTCAACAACAGTTTCTTCTAATCCCAGATCCATCATTGTTAGATTTTTGTCCTCCTAAGATAAGGATTTGGTTGTGAAGTCTGCGTGGAATAATTCTTCCATCAAGATAAAGGACAAACTCCTTCATTTTGACAATGACTATACTTCTTCTGTCATATCTAGAAGGAAAGAATGTGCTCCCTTGATAACATTTCTTAAAAAAGTTAACATCAAAGCACAAATTCTCTTTCCCTCTAGCATAAAAATAGTTTTACCAGAAGGTGAGAAGATCTTTAGCTCTTTGTCAGAGGCTTTGGACTTTATTCACAAGAAAAAAATACTAACTGATATAGAGGACATGGAATGGTCTACACAGAGTCTGAAAAGACATGCAACTAAGAACACATGGACTGTCAAAGAAAGTGCAAATAAAAAACTAAAAGACAAATAGGATTGTTATCAAATAATACTAAATACTTTCTTGCAGAACCCTTTACTTAATGTTTTATTGTAATCTATACACAAAGCAAAGGTAAAGTGTCTATTTTACATAATATTTTATTGGAATACATATACAAAACAAAGGTCTTTATTTTGCATAGGCATAGGCATATATCTATGTATGTATATATGTATGCATGTATGTATGTATGTATATATGCCTCACAGCAAGTGGTTCTCCGGTTCGATCCTGGGCTGGGGTGCCTTCTGTGTGGAGTCTGCATGTCCTCCCTGTGGTCACTTGGGTTTCCTCCGGGTGCTCCGGTTTCGTCCCACATCCCAAAGACATGCTGTAGGTGGATTGGACATTCTAAATTGGCCTTAGGAGTGAGTGTGTGTGTGCCTTCTGTGGAGGGTTGGGCGCTGGGCTGTCAACTCAACACAGTAAAACTTCACTGCCAATCATGAGCAGGCAGGTGATCCGCTGTGGTGACCCCTAACCGTGAAAAAGCCGAAAGAAGAAAAAGAAGACATATATATATATATATATATATATATATATATATATATATATATATATATACACATGTGTGTGTGTGTGTGTGTGTGTGTGTATAGATATATATATATATGTGTGTGTGTGTTTGTGTGAGTGTGTGTGTATGTGTTTATGTGTGAGCTTGTATGTACATATGTGTGAGTGTGTGTGTATATATATATATATATATATATATATATATATATATATATATATATATATTCTTTTTTTCTTCTTTCATACCATATGTTTACTAAAACGGGGGTGCAGTTAACTTCATTATATATTCATTTAGAATACAAAAGTCATGCTATCTTACTATTAATTCATGATTTCCAAAGTAAAGCATTCATGTGTGTTAGTGGTGGGGTAACACTTTAGAGTTTACTGTTTAGTCTAGTATGATTACACTATATGCAATCCCCGCAACAAAAGTGCCCTTAGGAGATGGTTTACTTAAGATAGTTTTGTTTCCTCTTGACATTTTTAAAAGATGTTCATATCATGATTAATATATATGTCTTTACTTAAAATCTGCATTTCTTAGTGTAATATATCAACATTCGGTGCTTTACATTAACTAAATGCTCTGATTTTAATTCTTATCCTAATTTAGTTTAAGGGATGTAAATTATTGATTTATGGGGAAAATCTTACTTTCCCAATATTTTTAGAGAAGGGCTGTTCATGTTTTTTTCACTTTGGAGGCTGCTTGTGCACTTTTTATGCTTCTTTAGAATGGAGAAAACTTAGTTGTTTGAAATCCCCAATAAAAATGCCTTTTCTAAGCCTCTGTGATTGTTTCTTCTCTTGCACGAGCATCTACAGGGAACTAGCAGCAAGCTAGAGAAACTGGAAGCAAGAATACAGTGAGTGATTACATCACACGACCTTTGAACTCATGCATGACTCAGAAACCATGAAGTAGAGCTGAAAATGAAACTAGAAGAAAAAGTAACTGTTTTTTTTTGTTGTTGTTTTTTTCATCTTTTATGCATCTAAAGGTATGGAATCACTTTAAATATGTATTTTTAACAAGCTAGGACTTTAATGGCGTGATTATTTTAGTAGTCTAATGAGTAAAATTGCATTTTAATGCTACTGTATGTCTATTGCTTTGAAACACTGAAGTCTGACAGGATACCATTCTTTGCTTTGATAGCATGCCCTAAATGATAATATTTGACTACTTAACCAATTTATTTAATATTCTGAATGCAAAGATATATATATATATATATATATATATATATATATATATATATATATATATAGATAGATATAGGTTTACAATCAAAAATTCAAAAATAAAAAAAAAGTGTACCTAACAAATGAACATTTCCGTATGCACCTAATGTCGAAAACAGCTGTTACTTGTCGAAAATGTCGCTAATTAACAGCACTCCCACCCTTCCCTTAACTCCCTACCTAACTAGCCTACACTCACATCTATGCAGGGGGGCAAGCCCCCTGCACCCCCTTGTGGGGGGCTGCACCCCCACCCCCAACTTAATATTCCAATTCTGAGATCGCACTACAGTGAGGAAAGGGATGCATTTCCCTAACCGCACTGTACCGCGATCCCCTTACATGAGCGAACATTATAATTGCAAATGCACAGTCCATTCGCAATGATAATGTTCACTCACATCACCTGCCGAACTATGAAGTATCCAAACATATGTTGTTCGAATACTTCACAGCCGTGCAATTTTACGTCTGCGTTGTGATAGTAAACTATATATATATATATATATATATATATATATATATATATATATATATATATATAGATATATATATATCTAGGAATGAGTCTCCTTTTCCTTCTTCTGCTTTCCTGCTTAAGCAACTTTAGTCTATATTAGGTACTCTCATTGATGCAGATTTAAAGGAATATAATCAGACTCAGTTGCAATGATAGTTATGATACTATGATTCAAATCTTTGTATGACCATATACACTGTAGGAATGGATTGTTAAAATGTTCTAGGTCACTCTATTCTGTTCAGTTAGAATTAATAGACCAACATATGGTCTCCCCCCCACTCTTTTTTTCTGTATTGCTATAGTTATAAACACAAGAGACTGTAATACAGGTATAAAATATATAGGTATTAGAAGCTTATGCTAATAAAGCCACTAGGTTAATTGGTGAAACTGACTCCTTATTTTCCAGTAACTAGCAGTGGTTTACACAATATTACATACTAATCCACTGTGATTGCCTGATGCACTTTTTATGTTCATATTTGTTTGAGTTACCTTAGAAATGCTTTACTGTTTGTATGTTAAAAGCAGAAACTATTTATGTATGTTTCTGGTGTGTGAGATGGTGTTAAAGGGTGGTTTAGTTAATTTATTAACTAACCCTGGAACATTAAGTTCCATGTATGTATCTTTTCTTAGTTATTGGTTTCAGAATTTGTTTCTAAATATTTTTGACTTATCCATGATACATAACTTCATGAATTACTTCAAGTCATTATACTTGGAAGGTAGTATCAATGCTCTAAATATAACTTTAACAAATGATGATATATAAATGCTTATCATTAAATATTAATGGCTTAAATAACAATGTCAAAAGAGCTAGTTTAATTAAATTCATTAAAATGCACAGAGCTCAGATAATCTTCTTGCAGGAAACCTCACTTGCTGGAGAGGGATTTCCAAAAATGATCACTGTAGCTGCGGTGGTGGTGCTGCGGTAGCGTTGTCACCTCACAGTTAGACGTTGCCCTTTCGATTCTCAATTAGAGCATCTTCTGTGTGGCGACATGCGTGAATGGGCATTCCTTCGGTGAAGGTTGTGCATTAGGCCTGGCAAGCCAGCACGTAAAAATCTACTGCCAATCATTAGCGGACCGGAGTTCCGCTGTGGTGACCCCTAACTGGGAAAAGCCAAAAGACACAAAAATCATTTAATGGTTTTACAGTTCTCATAGATTCCTGCTTTAGAGCCAAAAGAGAGGTACTCTTATGCTATGGAATAATAATTATACATTACCTAAAATTTTAAACACATTTTCAGATAAAGATGGAATGTTAAGCTTAGTAGTGCTAGAAGTTAATAAGAAATGCTTCACACTGGTAAACTCATATTGGATTCCTGGTCTAGGAACTAAATATGTGAAGAAATACTTGGAGCACATTACTTTATATGCAAAGGTAGAAACTATTCTGGCGGGAGATTTCAATTGCTTGTTATCAGTTGAAGAAACCTCTAAAAATAGTAAAGTTAAACTAACGACACAAGCTAAAAAGGAAAACAGTTTTATAGCCCCAATGAATTTTAGAGACATACATAATTTAAGAGTTCAAAATTCACTTCAATACACTCATTATTCTTTCTGATTTGGCACACAAACTAATATTGATAAGATTTTTGTGGCTAACATTCTTTACTCTAAAATAAGTGATGTTCCAATACAGTCATGTTCACTCTCTGACCACAATGCCTTTTTGTTCAGTTTTGATATATATATATATGTATATAATATATATCTGCATTGTATATATGGGTGTGTGTGTGTGTGTGTGTGTATATATATATATATATATATATATATATATATATATATATATATATATATATATATATATATATATATATATATATATATATATATATATATATATATATATATATATATATATATATATATATATATATAAATATATATATATATATATATATATATATATATATATATATATATATATATATATAGGTACTGTGTTGAGTTTGTTGTTTATCTGATGAAGTCTGATATTTGTTGGATGAAAACGCTGTGAATTCAGTTTGTTTTGCATTAATAAAATCTTTGGAGATTATTCAAGCTATGAGTGTGTCATGCTGTTTCACATAATCCACTGTTTTTGGAGTTTGTATATTTTTGGACTATTGCTCTCCTTTTTTATTCTTGGTTTTGGTGTTATGGAGCGTGAAGGGCATTCGACTAGCAGTGGAGACATGGACAGTCTCAGAGGAGTTCAGGTTGGTGATTTTCATAAAATCGCAGGTCACTTGACCCAACTCGTTGAGCTTTTAACTTCACTCGGTCAAGGTCTGGTTGATTTACTGCCCAGCTTTCATTTACCTGGGAACCAGGAAGCTTTAAACAACAGAGGTATCCAACTACAATCACTGATTCCCTCAGCTTCTTTTGGTGCACATGCACGGGAAGCAGGAAATAATTCATTGGACTTTGATGTTACTCCTAGAGCCCTGCGAAAAGGGCTTAACAGTAATGTGGCTCCTAATTCTTTTAGGGAAAACAATGGACAGTTTACTTCTTCAAATAACTCTTTTGGCAATTTTAGTAAATGGCTTAACAACAAACTGGTATTCAATGAACCAGAGTCTGTAGCTACGTCTTCAGAACCATCTGAGAGTTACAGAAAGAATTTAAATCTTTTACGGGAAGCCCTTACCAGGTACAAAACTTTGTGCATTGACAACAACTATTTGAATGAATGCATACGTTTACGCATTGTACCGAAAGGTCTGAGACTGTTCAAATATCCGAATAACGTTCTAGCTGGCTCTGAATTTCATCACGAGCTGGTTAAGATTTTTGATAATTGTGGTTTGGACATTTTAAAAGCTATAGTGAAAAATAATGAAAGAGATATGGTCTTATTACAAGAAAAAATTGTATTGTACAACACTCGCATTACTAAGGATTTGTTATTTGATGTTGAATCTGAGAAGACAAAATATTTTAAAATTAAGAATGTGGTTGATAAAAAATGTGATGACATTTTAAGGAGAAAATATAGGAAATTAGATAGAGACATTAGGGAGTATCAGGAAGGTAAACAGTATCCACCACCTAAAGAGTTTGATCAGGTGGAGATTTTAGAGTGGAACTCTCGTCCCAACTTTCAACAGCAGGGAAGATTTCATGACAATTCAGGGGTTGAGGAAGGGAATAATATTCCCAATAGTGTTCAGGAATCCCTACCCCATAGATCTGATAGATTGCAACTACAACCATTTTTTACAAGGGGAATTATCAACAGGTGGGAGGGGGTACAGGGGACATTTACTGCATCTGATGTTATTAAATGTATACAGGCTGATGACAATGTTCAAATGGTTTCTAGATCTGGCTTTCATGTAATTAACTACAGTAATTTTATCGTCACTGATGAATTTTTTGACTTGTTTGTACAAGGTTTTAAATGTGTTCCCAATAAGAAAAGTAACTTGACTCAGGAAATTTTGGATTTAAAAATGTTTATTTGAAAATTGAATCTTGAAAACCTATTTGGTAATAACCAGAGTCCTCCTGAAGTGGATGTACACAGGAAGAATAATACCTTTAATCCTCATATTCACCCTCAGCTTAAAAACTTTGAAAATGTTATGGAAAATGAAATTAGCAAAATGTTTGAAGGTAATAGGGTACATTCCAACTTGAACATTAAACAAAGACAAGTTTTGAGGCAATTATGTTTGGATTCTTCCCTTCGTGTCATGGAACCTGACAAGGGTGGGGGAGTGGTACTTATGGACAAAATTATTTATGAGGGTAAAATGTTTTCCATTCTTAATGACAACAGCAGGTACAGTAAGGTTTCCATAAATGAAGTAAATGTATTATACCATAAAATTGATCTAATACTTAAGGACCTGTTTGTTCAGGGTGCCATAGATTTTAAAGCCTTAAAATTTTTGGAGAACAACACCCAGAGGGTACCACCAATTTTTGGGATACCCAAGATCCATAAGTGTATGAAGGTTCCCCCTTCATCTGATTGTGGCAGCTGAAGGAGCTAAAATTTTAGCTAAATTCCTTGATTGGAAGATGAAAATGTTATGGGGTAGAGAAGTCTACTTACTGAAAGATTCTTGGGAATTTTTGAGTAAAGTGCAACATGAATTTAATTCACCTAAGTTAAAATTTGTTACAGTGGATGTAGTTGATCTTTCTTCAGTTATTCCACATGAAGTAGGTCTTGCTTGGATGGAAGAGGCCTTAAGAACTAGACCGAAAATAACTGAAAATGAGATCTATGTGTGTTTGGAAATTGCTGAGTTAGTTTTGAAAAACAATTTTTTGTTTTTTGAAGGTGAGTTTTTTAAGCATGAAACTGGAATGGCAATGGGGGCTGATTGTGCCCCCATATTTGCAGATATGGTAGTATCTACTTGGGAAAAGAAATGTATGCATAACTGTCCATACGTCCAATACTGGGTGTTATATACCAGGTTTTTGGACGATATTTACATTTTTTGGATGGGCAGTTTGGAGAAATTAGAAGAATTCATCAAGTATATTAATATTACTACCAAGTTCTTTCAGTTTACTCACCAAGTTAGTTTTGATTGTGTGGATTATTTAGATGTTCATATAAGTAAGCATGAGCAAGGGTTTAAATCAACTATTCACAGAAAACTAACTTTTTCAATTACTTATATTAGTTTTACTAGTGCACACCCCTTCTTTCAAAAGAACAGCAATAAGAGAAAGAAACTTCGAAACACCACCACGGCAATGCATTTCTTAAACTTCCTGGCATCCCAATCAGACAATACAGTAGGATAAAATATTTATTAAATAAACAAATACTCAAATCAAACAAAGTACAAAATAAAGATAAAAAGGAAATAAAATAAAATATTTATTTTATTTTATTTCCTTTTTATCTTTATTTTCTACTTTGTTTGATTTGAGTATTCGTTTATTTAATAAATGTTTTATCCTACTGGATTGTCTGATTAGGATATCAGGAAGTTTAAGAACTGTACTGCCATGGTGGTGTTTTGAAGTTTCTTTCTCTTGTTGCTGTTTTTTGTCTTCGACACCTTCAGTGGAGTTTGGAAGTTTTTTCTCATTATTCTTTCAAAAGAAGTGGATTGTTAAAGGCCAGTATGTTCATGCTAGTCGCATGACATCTGATGAGGTTGATTTTCATTTGGAATGTTCCTTGTTGAGAGACATGTTTTTGGAACGAGGCTACCCTGATGTTTTCATTTCTAGCATTCATCAGGAAATATCACAGGGTCGGAAAGACAAATATAGTCCCATATTGGGAAGGGGTACTGATTTTTCAAACACACATGGAGCCCTCAACAGTACAAATGTAGGTTATAACAGGGCCTTTATCACTAATTTTAGTGGTAATGCACATTACATCAAAAAATTGTTGAGAATGAGTGCAAAAAATTCTTTGAGTTGACTGATTTGCCGAATCTTAAAGATAAACCAGTTAAGGTAGTTTTCAGAAGAGGACGAAACATCAAGAGTTTATTGGAGAGGGAAAATTATACATTTGCCCTTTCACATAAAAGAAAAGGGACATATAGGTGTGGTGCCTGTAAGCAGTGTGCTCATATAATCCAGCAGGAAGAAGTTTTGGTTGCCTCTAGAAACAAGGTTGTGGTTTCCCAAGGTTATTTTAACTGTGATAGTTCCGGATTGGTTTACCTGGCCATTTGCAGTGAATGTCAACATTTTTACATGGGGAAAACAGAGAGGCAGCTCAAATGGAGAATTTATGAGCACATGAATAACATTAGTAACATAAATAATCACAATGCATTGTTTAGACATCTTACGTCCTGCCCCAATGCCAAGTATGGGTTCTTTGTAATAGAAATGGTCTCTAAGGATCCGAGGGGGGGACCTTGGGAATCCCAACTGGCATATAGGGAAGCATTTTGGCAGATTACTTTACAGGCAAATAAACCACCTGGTTTAAATGATAATATCTCTTTAACACCCTTGTTGAAATTGAGATTGGCTACGTTGTGAGTAGTTCAGTTTGAACCACAGTCCTGTAGTTGTATTGTATTTTGTTTTTGTTAGGGTACTTTTAATATTTACAAAAAGTACCTTATATTCTTACTTTTACCATTTCTGATACTGACATTGTTACACAATACATTTTTAATATATGTATGAATTTTTATGCTATGCATTATTATTTTTATATATATTTTTTTATATTTATATCTTTTAAAACTCTAGCCCTTTAAAAACAATTACTAACATTAATTTCTTTATTGTTTAATTGGTATGACATGTATATATATATATATATATATATATATATATATATATATATATATATATATATATATATAAGTACTGTGTTGTGTTTGTTGTTTATCTGATGAAGTCTGATATTTGTTGGATGAAAACGCTGTGAATTCAGTTTGTTTTGCATTAATAAAATCTTTGGAGATTATTCAAGCTACGAGTGTGTCATGCTGTTTCACATAATCCACTGTTTTTGGAGTTTGTATATTTTTGGACTATTGCTCTCCTTTTTTATTCTTGTTATCAGATGAAGACACCTCTAAAAATAGTAAGGTTAAACTAACGACACGAGCTAAAAAGGTAAACAGTTTTATAGCCGCAATGATTTTTAGAAACATACATAATTTAAGAGTTCAAAGTTCACATCAGTACACTCATTATACTTTCCGATTTGGCACACAAACTAATATTGATAAGATTTTTGTGTCTAACACCCTTTACTCTAAAATATGTGATGTTGCAATACAGTCATGCCCACTCTCAGACCACAATGCCTTTTTGCTTAGCTTGACTGTGAAAAAAGATGATATGATAATTTTTCAAAGAATCCCAGCCTATGTTACTAAGTTAAAAGGTTTTAAGGAGTGGTTATTAAAAGAAATAAATGCATTTATGGAAAACAACAATAATGGTGAAGTAACAGATATCATACTCTGGGATGCATTAAAAGTTCACATCTTTAGTGGAGTTAAAGCTTGGTATTTTCAAAGGAGAAAAGAATGGGACAAGGAACTTTCTGATTTACAAGCCAAAATAGATAAGTTGACACTAAATTTAAAATCAAATGATAAAACATTACTTACTGAAATTTCTAAGCTAAACCACAAATATTTAGAAATATTGAATCATAAGGTTGCTATAAGCTTAGAAAAGATTAAACTACAGTCCTATTCAATAAACCCCAGACATTTACATAAACTAGCTATCAGATCCAAACAAATTATTAAACAAAATCACATTAATGAAATTAAATACAAGAATAATAACACAGTAAAAAGAACAACTGATTTATGAGGTATATTAGAAGTCTTTAGAAATCATTATTGGTCAATCAATGACATGCAATCACCACTAGATTCAGATGATGAAATAGATACATTTCTACAAGAAAATATCAAGACTAAACTATCAAAACAACAAAATAGTACCCTAAATAAACAAATAACCTTAGCAGAAGTGAAAGAACAAGTTAAAAATCTGAAGGATAATAAAGCCTTAGGGTTAGATGGGATAATCCCAGAAATATATAAAATTCTTCCAGAGCACACAATAAAGTTATTATTAAACACATTCTCCATGGTTAAACAAGACTTAATTTTCCCTCCCTTGTTGAAGTACTCAATAATTTCCCCCATTCTGAAACAAGATAAGGACCCCCAACTATGTGCATCCTATAGACCCATATCATTGTTAAATATTGATTATAAAATTCTCATGTCTATCCTGGCCAAAAGTCTAAAGAATATATTGCCCAATCTAATACACTTTGATCAAACTGGCTTTATCTTACATAGAAAAGTACACAACAATATTATTAAGCTACTATCACTAATAGACATTGCAAACAAAGCCAGGAAACAATTAACTATTATTATTCTGGATATTGATAAGGTGTTCGATTCCCTCAGTTGGTCATACTTACAAAAAAATCTTTAAAGAATTTAACTTTACTTCAGATTTCACTAAACTGATATTAAATATTTATAGAGATTCTAAAGCATTTGTCAAGATTGGTTCATGTCTATCATCCCCAGCAAAAATTCATAAGGGAACTAGACAAGGTTGCCCTCTATCCCCGTTATTTTTTGCTTTATCAGTGGAACCATTTGGTTCATTTATTAGAAATAACCCAAATATCAAAGGATTTCAAGTTAATGAGGGATACTTTCCAAATGTTCAGCTTTTTGCTGACGATATTCTACTAACATCCAGTGACATAGAAGGCTCTTTACAAGATATCATGAATGCCATAATTCTATTTGGAAAAATCTCAAGGCTCAATTTTAATCAAAATAAAATCAAAACACTTTTAATCAATATGAAAATAAATAGCAATTTGCAAAAATACAATACATTCAACTGGGAAAACGATAAGATAGATTATCTAGGAATAAGTATTAAGAATAAATGGAATGAGACTATTAAATTTAACTTCACTAAACTGGTAACTATAATCAGTGACTTGACTAAAAAGTGGAACAAAATGTTTTTCACCATGGAAGACAGACTGACATTAATAAAAATGATTATTTTGCCCAAGATTTTATTTTACATACAGTCATTGATTTTACCTCCTCCTAAGAAATTCTTTAAACAAATAGATTCCCTATTACTAACTTTTCTATGGTTCCCAAAGAAACCAAGAATAGCCTATAAATGGAATGTTAGAGCCTGGGACAGTAATAGGTTTGGCTTTCCCAACATAGAATTATACTCCAAATCTGTTATTATTAGCATAATACTACACTGGATTTTATCCATATACACCTCTAGCTGGAACAACTACATAAAATACATATAACTTCCTCTGAGAACTCAGAAACCCAGTTTAAGGAAACCTTTGGAATTAAAAAAATATTTTGGATGAATATTGCTTATATAATAAGAAATGTAGCCACTTCTCTCATGGTATAAACAAATATTTTATATTTTCAAAAATATAATTGACAACAATTATAGTCTAAAGAATACCTTTTTCATTACATTTCCCATAGCTTATACACCAGATTGCCTAGATACCTTCAATATCAATAGGATGCAGAATCTTAAAGAGAATAATCTAAAGTTTTGGTACCAGTTTATAGACAATAAGAACATCCAACCAATGAACTTTCTCTTAGCCAGATATAATGTCTGTCAAGATAATTGGCTCTGTATTCAATCTTTAAGACAGTTTGTTGAAAATAAAGTGATAGTGTCAATAAATCTGGAAATTGATATTATACCAAGATTGATACAACTATTCATATGGTGTAGTTCGATGAACATTGAACATAAATTAAGCTATCTCCTGTATATAAAATCCTACGAGAAGACTTGATTACTTTTGACCAAGCTTTTTGGAATTACTCCATAAAGATTAATGGTGAACCTTTATCTAACGATAATAAGAAACAGTTATTAAATTCAATAAAAAACATTTCATCAACTTTATACTGGAGACTATCATACCTCCCAACCATACCAATTTACTCTGTTTTTAACAAGTTTTGGGGTCCAAATAATTGGTTGCCACAATTCCCGAGTGGCACCCCTTCATTTCTGACTTTTCCCCATCTTTTTTTATTTTTACATTTTTTCCCCCATTTTTGAGCTGACGTCATCGTGTGCATGATGATGTCAGCTGCACCAGGGCTACCAGCCTGTCGGACTTGAGCTCAAGGGCTCAGTGCACACATTTCTGGCTTGTACGCACCATCAGTAATGCAAGCGGGTAACATTTAAATGGATCTATCTTTGGCTGGCAGTTGCACTTGTGAATGCTGTTCTGTTGGTTTTATTCAAAGGAATTGCGAGCGAGCAACGAGCACTGTTCTGTTTTTATGGAGTGCAAGCACATTATGGATCTCGGCGAGAGCAGGGTGAACAGCAGTAGGAAACATGTTTCTTATTTTATTCTGAGTGAATAAGAGGTGTGTGTGTGAGTGCAGTTCTGTTATGGATCTCAGCGAGAGCAGGGTGAATAGACAGGATGCAGATTGCAGATACATTTGCTGGGCAGTTTCTTATTTTATTCTGAGTGAAGTATTCTGAGTGAAGAAGAGGGGTGTGTGTCTATGTGTCAGAAGGAATTTTTCCTTGGACTGTGACTGTTTTATGATTATATGCTTTTCCTTCAACTCTTATCTAGCTGTTTTCTCATTGATTGTTTTAGACTGGATGTTTACTTAATGGCAGTTTCAGAGGGAAAGACTGTTTATGGCAGCTTACTTTCATTGTCTTAGTCTGGTTTTACTTAACAGGAATAATGGTCACTTGCAGAAGCTTTCCGTATACCATGCAGGCATTGCTTTACTCATTTCCTCGGCAGCTAGCTTACTTTCACTGTATTATTTACTTAGCCTTTCTGTGTGGGCATCACAGCTTCACTATGTAATTACTTTGGCTTTTACTTTCAGCTTGTGCATGTGGAAGCTTTGCCATGCCTTGTCAAAGTCAGAACTTAGCATACACATCGCATTAATGGCACCTTGCACAGCACCTCTTTCCCCAGCTCAGCTTTCTAAAGTGAGAGAATCATCCAGGGTAAAACAAGAATTAACAGCAGCTCAAGCTTTACATATATTTTCACTGTTTATTGTTTACTACAGCAGCTTGCAGAAGCTTTCCATGCAGGCACCGCTGTGTGTGTTAATGGCAACTTTAACGGGAGGCTTGTTTTACTTTTTACTTAATGGTGGTTACAGCAGCTAGGTTTACTTTGGATTTTACTCTCTGTATGTGCCTTGGAGTTTATTTACTTAAGAGCTTTCACTGACAGTAGCTTGCAGAAGTCTTCCTTGCAGGCATCGCTGTGTGTGTTAATGGCAGCTTGCAGAAGCTTTTCATTTGCTGTATGTGTTAATGGCAGCTAGGTTTACTTTGGCAGGTAGCTTTGTTTAATGGCAGCTAGATGTGTGTTTGTTTAATGGCACATAGGCTGGTATACTTTGGTAGGCAGCTTTGTTGGTTTATTTTGGCAGGCAACTTTATTTAATGGCAGCTGTGTGTGTCTGTGTAAAATGCTCCAGTTAGGTATAACTGGTGGTTAGAGACTCAAACCCTGTACCTTAGGTACAGGTAGCAAGAGCCTAGATTCTCTACCCATACCACCACCACTTGTGGTTTAAAGAGTTAACCATAGTTCTTAACTGTCCAAAGTTTTGCAGAATGTTTGGCTCATACTTTTGGTCTGTTCCTCTTAAAATTTGTGGTTTTCTGGCAAATCAGTGAGAACTGAATTCATGAAATAATGAGTTTCAGTCCTATCTTTCAGGAAATTCATGGTAACACCAAACATTTATTCAAATAACTTTTCTATTACTATACAAGCAATGTTTAAAATTTGTTTTGGGCCTTTATTCCCTGCCCCCCTCCCCACCAATAAATGTTGGCTTTTTCCAGATTTCTTGTGCTGCATATGTCCTTCAGGGGTAGAGAAGTTTAGTGCTGCTTAAGTTATGGTAAGTTTGCTTGTGTTGTTAGTAGCACAACAGGTAGAATGCTTACTTTTAATGCAGAAGGCTGTGGGTTCTACTCCCACAATATGCAGATGGATTGCAGATAGTGTACTGTGTTTTACTTTTAAAGGGGTGGATGCTGCAGATCTGAGAATGCCCTTTATGGAGGAGATACCTAGCAACTATGAACCTGTTATCAGTTTGTCATCCATTACCTGTTGCAATATTAGTAGCTTATCATTTTTATTTAATGTAACATAGGCAATTTATTCCTCAAGGGCAACAGCAGGCACTTTATTTGTAGATGAAACAATGAAATATAAAGTTGTTTGCTAGCAGCAACCTCTTCATTAATTGCAGATATTATATAATGTGTTATTTAGATGACTTTTACTTCTGCAAAGATTGTGCCGGAGCCATATTTTGGTTGTCTGTTCTTCAGTTTGCATTTGAAAGTTGGTATCCCACAATCCCATTGGTGTGGGTGGAGTTACATAGGTATGTATGCAACTTTTATGTTAATCAATGTACATATTTGTACCTATTTTTCATGGGCCTTTGTCCAGATTTTTGATGTTTCCAGGTTGAGAGGTATGGAAACTATATACCTGGAGATTTATTCATAGAAGCTTTTACACTCCACACAGAATTGACATTATTACCAAGAGTAATGAAAGCAAATGCTGGAGGTGTGGTGATAGTCTTGAAGCCAACTGGGTTCATATGTTCATCGAATGTAGAACTCTCACACAATACTGGAGTGATTTTAGACATTTCACAAAAGCCCTGTGGTCTGACAACTATCAGATTACTAGCTCTTTGATATTATTCAATGTCCCTACCCCAAGTGTAATTCCTAGACATTAGTTACCTGTCCTTTGGTTAATTCTAGCTATTGCTCAAAAAATAATTACATTGAACTGAAAAAATAAGCAAGATCTTATGTTTACTGAGTTTATTTCAATAGCAAAATCTGTATGTAAAAAAGAAATCCAAACTATTTATCAGAGATCATCAAATGTAACATGTAAAAGACTAGCTTGCCAAAAATTGGAGAGATTGTTAGGTAAATATTGATTACCTTTCTTGGATAAAACAAATGTTTATCGTGGATGTTTGTATATAGTGTAAATATTATGTTTTACATTGTTTATTTTTAATACTTTATGTCCATGTTTATTAACATAATTTAATAAAAATGTTTTTGAAAAAAAAAAGAAAATATCATGAAATGTTGCAATTGGAATTCCCAGACCCCCCCCCCCGCTGCCACTGCATTATGCGTTTGTCACACTCTGTGTTTTCCCCTGACAGCCAGCCTGCTGCACCTACTAAAGCAGTCAGAATGTACAAAGTTCCTCAGTCTTATAAATTACTATACTTTCATCCCAGACCTGATCCAGCACCTGTAGCTTTAGTCAATACAATTGCTGCCAAGCATTTTGTTAATTCTGACAAGGATGATAAAACAATTGATAAGTTTGGGAAAATGTATGCTTCTGGAACTTTCATTTTTAGAATTTTGAATTGTCAGACTTATATGTTAAAGTTTAGTTTGACTAATTGCAAAAGTATGAAGGATTTCTTTTTATCTGGAGTTCCTTCTTGTGAGGAAAATACTCTTTTTTGTGATTTAGTTTCTTCTGTTTCATAAGTCACTTACTCATTGTTTTAAGTGTGTTTATAACCTAGTTGTGCTGACACAACCTCCCAGAGGACTTAAAATTAGATAGAGATTTAGTTTTTGGACACTCTGCTATAGATGTTCTCAAAAACTGTGATGAGGGGGTAAACAGATACACTGAATCCCTCAGATTTTGTTGCCCATGTTTGTTAAATTTTCAAAGGTTTCCTCTTCTCCCTCATCCAATTTTGGCAAAAAACAAAATAGTTTCAGCAAAATGCTGGTAAGCAGATGTTTAAAAAACAATGGCAGACAAAAAGAAAACAGGACCCTCCCAGAACAAAGGACGCTCAGAAAGTCAGAACAACTGTGTGAGGTACCATGTCCCCCACTCCCACTCTGGAAGTTCCGTATTTCTTCCAGAAAGTCTGAATCTCCATTTCTCTCTTTGGCAATATATTGTTTCAGATAAATGGGATCTGAGACTGATTCAGCAGGGTTACAGATGGTAGTGGCAAAAAATCCCTCCTATCCAGGGAATTATTCTACATCCACCAGACCAGACCCCTCTGTTCTCTCCTGTCCTACAGCATGTGCTTTGTTGGGGGGGGGGTAATAGAAACAAATATTTATTTATTTATTTGTTTATTTATTTATTTATTTATTTATTTTATTATTTATTGACATTTGTTAACCGGGTTAGACCAACTGAGCCAGAGACCTATTTTCAGTGGAGACCTGAGGAGAAAAGCTCCAGAAATAATGCAAGTAATTATGATATTTACAAAAATATTAAAGTAGGGTCACAGAAAAAGTACAAGTCAAAAAATTTGTGCACAGGAGTACAATGCATAGGTAAAATAACAGTTAACAAGCACAATTTCCAAAAATTGAGAACAGTATATAGCATAGGCCAAATAACAATTAAAAGGTTTAGAGAATATCATACTGAGTACAGTATGAATACAGTTTTCCTATGTCCCTTCCCCAACATTCCACTATAACCTTAAAAAAAATGGACACATGTCCCAAAAAAAAAAAAAATATATATATATATATATATATATATATATATATATATATATATATTGTCCCATACATAGCCCTGCATTTTGCATATGTGTCCACTGGATACACAAAATTTCGTCCCATTGGCTTAACAAATCAGTTATGTTGTCCTCACTCCTCTCTCTGGGGGTGAGAGTCCAAAGTCATCTACAAATTCTGTCAAAGTGCACAGACAGCTATGGTTCTTTCCTACAACCTTCCTCCCCCCTGCTTGCATCCCATTTCACCAACTTCCTATCTCCTCATTTTTCTTTTCTTTATATATTTTTGTGCGAGTCGCGCAGCCTAGCTAAGCTCAGCTAAATGGAGCTATATTGTGTTTTAAATGATAATAAACACCTCTACCTTATTTCAAACCCAAGACCAATGCACCTGCAGACCACTGCATTAACCTGCCACACCACACAGCTGTTAATTAAAACAGGTGGTTTAAGCAAAACATAATAATTGCAAGTTCCACTCATTAAGCATGTTTAAGTGGAGCTGCGCATTATGCCATGTCATGCAAATTTGCTTAAAGAGTAATGGAAAAAATGGGAGTATATCTTGGTGTGTGGTGCAAGAGTGTGCCACTAGAAAGCCAAACACAGAATAATGGATGTAAATGAGATCTCTAGTAGCTGGTAAATGTGCCCTTTTATCAGCAACATTTAGAAATACACCTGCTAAGGCATTAATGACAAAATACATGTTCAACTAGGACCCTGATGCAGACATACACCCATATAAAGTCATGCACATAATGAGGGATGTAAAAAGTCTCGCTAGGGCCTGCTAGATTATTCTTTTTGGGGTTGGAAGGGTGGCATACTGGTTAAGATGTTTGCTTTACAAACACAAGGTACAAGGTTTGAATCCCACAGGGGATGATTGGCTAGGCTTAAAATGGCTCACAAGGGCAGTTAGCATAGTACTAATCTATGAACCTATAAGTATGTCACAGCATGTATTTGCGCACTTATATCTTGCAAATACAGCTGATGTAGTAGTGACTCAGTAGTCAGTCTGTTAAATGCCTTGCAAACAGTGCATTTTGCCACACATAGTCCTGGGTTCACATCCAGTGATGTGTAGCATTTAAATTACATTATTGTGAAGCCAGCAATGAATAACTGAGCAATACACTCTTTTATCAACACAATGCATTTCAAATGAAATATCTACTTTTCAGTGATGGAAATCACAGGCCTCCAGATAGGAACATACTTCACATAACCCTACAGCAAAACTATAAGTGCATAAAGTGTCAGGTCATGCATTAATATACATTTAGAGAGAATTTTAACTCAGGTAATGCAAATGAGGCCCACTAATATCAGAGTGTAGGACACAATCCTTTCATACTCACAGTGCAGATTAGCACAGGTGCACAACTAACATACACATATGAAGCCCCCTTCTTGTATCAAGGACTGCCAGCATACGCATTCCAAATGAGTACCAGATTGTAACACATGGCCTGACAATTGCCCAAATGGTGGACATAATGTTATATTTATCCCCCCTGTTGCTCAAGGACACAACAAACATGTTGCCTAGCACTCTGTTAGTGATACCATTGCCTAACATACTTTACCTTAAACACATACCATAAATGGAGTGGAATGGGTGCCCTCACTCTGACTCTGCCTCTACAACAAGGCTGCCACAGCTGCCACAGTTGCTCTTACAGATTTTTGTCCTCCAAAGTTTTTGCACTCTCTGCCTATGTCTGTTACCTGCAGCATCAGATGCAGCCTGTAGCACACAAATCTCTATGTAACGTTACTTGCTACAGACCTACCTTCTGTGATGACATATTCTCCTCACCCTAGTAATGTCTATCACAATATATCAGAAAGGGTTTCTAATCTACATGATGGCCTTATATCTTGCACAGTGGTTGCACATCATTGGCTGATGATAGTGCAAATCAGCTGTGTTGGCTGCAGTTAGCATTTCAGAGCCACAGGCTGGTTATGAGGCAATCATCTTGTAATGAGAAGTATGTTAAAAAGACAAACAGCTGGCTATGGGGAACCATTCTGTATGGCTTTCTTCACACATAACATGTTTGCACAAACTTAAATATCACCACATATCAACAGAGGAATTTTACACTCCATCAGGTATGTAACCTCTTTGTTTACAACAGGATGCAGATGTGTGAATATACTTACAGGGTTCATAGGTTCATAGGTAGGTACTAGGCTATTGGCCCTGGGGCCTATACAAGACCAGCCAAAAAGGTACCCTGGCTTTTGCCATCCAAGAAAATTATTTTCCTGTGCCACTGTTGAGCAGAGCCACAGAGGGATCCCCGGGGTGAATTTCCTATTTCCCATCCAATCATCAAGATTTTTCTTGAAGCGTGCTAATGAGGAGCTTTGTTTTATATAGATAGGCAGTTTATTCCAGAGTATGGGAAGTCTCTGGGACAGGAATCTATCCCTCTGGCATATTATGTTTAATTCCAGAGTGGGGGGTGGTGTCGAAAGCCTTGGCAAGATCTAGATAGGCTGTGTGAACCACCTTACACTTGTCTACAGCTTTGGTGACTGCTTCAAAGAAGTCTATCAGGTTTAGGAGACATGATCTGCCTTTTACAAACCCAAACTGGGTGGGGTCCAGAGTTTGGAGATTACCAATGTCTTTGTTTATAAGTTCCATGATGATACGTTCCATGGCCTTGCAGAACAGGCTCGTCAGGCTAAGGGGGCGGTAGTTCTTGGGGTCCATGGTGGCTCTGCCCTTGTGTAGTGGGATAACCATCGCTGTGCGCCATTCAGCAGGCACAAAGCCTGAGGTGAGGCTATGATTGAACATGGTACTTAGGTGGGGTGCCAGTTCATTCTGTAGTTCATGTAGAATGCAGCCTGGGATGTTGTCTGGTCCCATGGATGCTGTGTTCTTGGCTTTGGAGAGTGGGTTTTTTACCTGTGCAGCCATGGTTACAGGAACTTTGCATTCTTCCAGTATAGAGATGGGCTCTTTAGGGGGTGAGAGGGGGGTAAAGTTAGCACTGAACCCATCTGCCAGGATGTTGGCAATATCAGTTGGGTCTGTATATTTAGTGCCATTGTGCTGTAACTCAGAGCAGATCTGAGTGTTACCATTGAGATTCTTTACATAGCTATAGAATTCTTTGTGGTTGTCTTTGGAATCAGTGGTGATTTTGTTTTTGTAACTAGCTTTGGAGGATTTTATTAGGGATCACAGTTTCTTACTGAGGCTGACCAGGAAGCTCCTCCACTCATGGGATTTTACTCTCTTTTGCAACAGTTTCTTCCTTCTGTTGTACAGTTTGTTTATGGCAGGGGAATAACAGATTGGCTTCCTTTTTTTGGAGTATAGTGTCTTGGTTCTGTTTGGGATAGCACGATCCATGCAGTAAGTGCTTATAAAGTGCAATTGTGTAGGACTCAGTAGTCATAACTGTATTGTCCATCTGCATGGATGTCATGAAGGATTACAGCATTAAGCCTTTCTTAGTAATGTGATAATGAAATGTCATTGATCTCCAGATTTGTTACACCTACAGAGGACATACAATACATCAAGAGTGGAATGTTTTTTGTCAATGTGGCACATTCGTCTAGTGGGACTGTTCCTTAATAGTGGTTGTAATAGCACACTGCTATTTGTTTGGAACTGTTGTTTTTGATATATTATCATGGGGGCTGCCCCTAGGGGACACACTACAATACACTCTAGTGATGGTTGTATGATCACAAAGCAGTATCTGTCATGGCACACATGGGAATTGCTGACTATCACTAGTATTTTAGTTGTATCCACACGCTTAGTATGTTTGCACACTATGGAATATAATATGTGATCAAGCAGTGGATACCACAAGCCATTCTGTTCTTCTGTATGTCTATATTGTGTACTTCCATGTATGTGAGCCTGACATGCTTTGCCATTTTGTAGTCTTTCAGGAAACATGTATCCAAGATGCCATGCACCTTTCATGGATGTAGATTATGATATTATACTGGAAGGCCTCCGGAAACACCATGAACACCTACTGTCAAGGGTGAGGCAAAACAGGAAACAGCAGGCAGCATTGTTGGCTGACCTTGTCCGTGATGTAAATGCCACAGGTCATCAGAGCAGGACATATGAGCAGGTTTGAAACCGCACAACATGGACAATCAATGCTGCATGCAGAAAAGTATCAGATGTAGCCAGGGATCATGGTGTTACCAGTGGATGGCCTGCAGCAGAACAACCCCTCTCAGCCACTGAGGAATTCCTGGTGAACCTATTCACACACGATGGCTCCAAGGCATCCATCACACCATACATTGTGGATGTGGGTGCCACAGTTTCCACGGCAGAGGATCATGCAGGTAAGCTTAGCTTGATCACCATTGTAATACTGTGGCATTCAGTGTGTCAGGGCATACATACTTTTATGTGGGTGTCATTTCTTTGCTTTTGGGGGTGAAGGGTGTATCTGCAGTTTGACTCTCATGCTCATATTTTGACCAATATAACAATTAACACAGCAGCTACTGTAAATGTGAGATACATGGCCTACCTTGTTGTGGTGCAACATGCAGTGGTACTGACATTACCTCTCCCTCAACTTTTCACAAATCAGTCAGGTATTGGACACGGTTGTGGTCCTGCTCCTGATAAGTATGACACTATTTTGTTATAGATGTAGGTTTACAGCAGTATAATCCTTAAAGTGTCATCCCAGGCCTGCTACCTGGATTGGTGTATTGTCGGCATGATTGGCAATTGTGCAGATATTTTTTGACTGTACACATGTTAGAGTCATACATATGCTTTGAAGGTGTGACCACACTGATAGGTGTCACAGTATTCTCAGGAGATTACAGTTTGTCATATGTGTCAACTGTGCAGAGTCTTCACAAATGTCAACAGGAAACCTCATTGCTGCTGATGATAGTGCTGTCTAAAGAGCTTTTATTTACAAGTAACTACAGCTGTTTGTGAGAAAATTAATCTCCTCTTGTCCTACTATATGAGGTTGGGTTTTAAACAGGTCTATAAAAGTTACAACAGTGTATAAAGATTTGCATATATTGCAACATAGTACGGAATAGCATAACAGTGCAGGTATTAATTATTCCAAAGACATGCATCTGAAGCATTTCTCCCCGGGCCTCCGCTGAAAACAGGCTCTGTGGAACCTAGTCGGACTTTCCCGGTCAACAAATGATAAATAAATAAAATAAAAAATAAATAAATAAATGAATGTGCTGCTTTTTTCCTTTCTTATCACAGGTGACCAGGTGGATTGGTCTCTGTCCCCTATACAACCTGATGTCAGTGTCTCTTCAGAATCCAATGATAATGGTGGCCAGACTGAGGCACAGCTGGGAGTTTCAAGGGCTGAATCTTTCCTAGAAGTTGACACCCCTTTTCTCCCCTCATTGTGACTGCATAAAGTCATTATGCCCACACATACTCAGTCCCTGGAGGCCACAGATATTGGGCAGTCAGAAGGTGGGGACATTGAACATGTGTCAACTATGGCTGCAGCGAGTATAGACACTGGCCAAAGCCAGAGAGCTTGTGAAGTTCCACACAGGCAGATTGATAGGGGTGCTTGTAGGAGGCCTGCTGTTTACCCATGACCTGTTGCAGGTGTCACATCACAGGTCACTTGGCACATGTTTTGGGCTGTTTTGGAGGCACAGCTACATTCTGAAAAGAACTCCAGACATTTGCTTAAGGTTATAGATGCAGCACAGTCTGACACCCTTGACTGCCTCGACCATATTGCTGACACCCTGGATTGCTTCACTGATGCAGTGGAAAGGAGGTGGGCTGAGATAGATCACACACTGTCTGTCTTGGAATGCACTGTCTGTGCTGGAACATGTGGTTGGAGTTGAGCGTGGTACTTGTGGATGTAAGGTCAGCATCCCCAGCTGCTGAGAGTCCATATGGCCATGCACAATCACGCTCCTGTAGTGGCAGTACATCCAGCACTACAAAGGGGAGTGTGCTGTCCACACCAAGACATAGCAGGACATGGGCTTATGGTCCTAAGTTTTCCCATGGAGTACACAGTTGCAGCACGCATCAGTCACCATCAGGTACTAGCACAATTTCTGACCTTGGGCATGGAGGTGCCAGTGCAACTCCTGGCAGAGCTAGTTCTTGTGTTCAGGGCCAGAGACAGTGAACTGTCAGCTCTACCATGCATGGTTCAAAGCTGTCCAACATACACACATGTAGGGCTAGCACTGAGCATGACTGTGCACACACACCACTGTCAAATGCAGGACACCTACAGACACACATGGCACATTTCCTTGGTCCATCTTGCCTGCTTCCCTTCCTGACTCACACACATGCTGTCAACCTTTTGGATCAGCCTAGGCCTCCTGCACCCCCACACAACAACTTGTTCAAGTGATGATACCTGTGTTACATCCCTGTCATCCTCTTCATTGATGCAGGTTAATGAAGCTATGTGTCTGATGCAGAGGGTGACTATATAAATTAAAATGTAATTGTGTAATGCAGTGTTGTTTTTCCATGCTGCCTGTACTGGTTACTGTCAGATACTGTATGCTGACATTTGGAACGAGTAAGCCACATAATTTTGTGTACCTTATTCTGTACGATGTTGTAATGGCTGTATACTTACACAATGAAAGGTGTGTCACAGACCTGTTTCTGTTTCAGGATTCTGTTGGGGACACCTATGGATACACAGTGGTAATAAAGCCATAGATGTCACAGCACAGGATGTAATGGCAGCACATAAGAAATATGTCTTCAGCAAGGTGCAGCACTATAGGTGCATGGCTCCATAGGTTAATATGTCTGTAACAGGCTAACAAGGGCAATGACATCATTCAGCATAATCATGCAACCCTAATCTGTGCAAAGGTCTGATACCCTTGATAAGTGTCACCAGGGTTTTGAGAGCTAACACATCTACAAGCTGTGGAAATGGAGATGACCCATCTACACATTTCCTGTCTCCAGTACAGATATTTAAGATTGTCTTGTTCTGCATCCCATTGTGTAACTTACACATGATGAGCATTACAGCAGATATATGCTTTACATGCATGGGGGCCCTGTTACATATAGGGTGTACTGTCTGTGTTCCATACCCGTCTCTCCAGCATGTACTATTCATAACACAGTTATGATGTAGGTGTGTAGAACAGGCAAAACATGTGTTAGTCCTGTCATAGATAAGCAGGAGGTACACAGTGGGATCTGGCACCTCCCTGTATGGCAGCCATACACATCCCCTCCAAAGCATTTAGGAGACAGACTACACATGTTATGTCTTGACACAGACTCCATAGGACATGTTATCTACAATGTGTATTGGTTTACCATGGAACCTGTGTGGCAGCTACAGTGGTAAGATATGCCTGTGTAGTGACATAGCAAGCGTGGCATTGCACACAATGATAGGTGTGATGAGTGGCAAATTCAATATAACGATGACAGTCTGGGATTTACATCCCATAACCTTCTATATAGGTTGTACTAAATTCAATGCATCCCCATATTTTACCGACCAGTGAAAGTCAAAGGCTACAATGCTCTCTGTGTCTATAAGTCCATGACTAATGGCTCCTCTATGTGCAATGTGTGGACACTACTATATTTTCCAGGGGTGGATAACTTCACAAAGGATCACATTGTGCAGTTGTTGGCATTTAATATTTGTAAGAGGCTCAGACAACAAATGTGTATCTTAGGCCATCCTGGATAACTGCTGGTTCTGTGTGGAATTCACTGACAGCTCCTAATATGCAATCACCTGCTAATTTAGTCAGTCAGAGGTACTGACACTGGTCATGACTGGAGAGAAGGGAATGGCTAGAAGGGTTATACCATTAATGATGGCTGGAGAAATCCACTGGTGATTGGGATCATTGTAGCATAGATATCCCAATGCTGTCTTCCAAGAATATGACTGCCAGATGCTTGTCTATTCACCAGTTGGACTAATATTGTCAAACACCTTGTCAGGCCATGTAGGTAGAGTGAGTCATATTCCTGTCATCCATTTCATAGTGTAACACTCAATGGGGTCCACCAGTTGGAGTTGGTAGGCATGATCAGGCCTTCAGCAAAACTAACTGTGTTTGGTCTAGTGTCAGTAAGTGTATGACAGTGTTACTGCTCATATCCATGCTAACTTCTTTCATGGCATTTCATGTCACTTGACTCAGAGATCTGGAAACACTGCTTGGCACTCCATGGTATATCACTAATATCATGTAGTATACTAATATAATAATAACAATAATAATAATAATAATAATATAATGTAATAATATCATGTAATATTATCATGTAATATGTAATGGAATAATAATAATAATATTATGTAGTATACTAATATAATATCATTCCCTAGTGATATCATGGAATATCACTAGGGAACTGACAAAATGGTAATTAGGAGCACTGCTGTAGTGCCACAATATAATGTGCAATGTCCAGTGACATAGATGTCAAATCTTGCTGAAACAATCAGCACACTGGGGGGGTGAGCCATCGTAGGTGACAGTTTCATAACTAGTCACACATCCTGCCCTTCAACAGATTAATGGTGGATATCTGCCTGACATGGCTGTGAGGCCTACTGCTGCACTGGCTGCAACCCAGCTGACTGGACAATGGCAGCTCTTATACCCTTGCACAGAGGTGGTGCATCCACTGACCACCAGAACTATAGACCTTTTTGTTTGAGTATCCATATCTGTATGCCCATAGGGTCAATCATCATGGAGCTGATCAGCACACATATATGTGATCTACACACAGTTGACTGTGCACAATTTGGATGTCTGACAGGGGGCGCATGACTGTTAAATGTGGTGGACATTTCCGTGGTAGTCACCAAGGACCTGGGTGAGAGGACTTCAGGGCACACATCCCCTTGACTGAGCCAAGCTGTCTGACTATATGCCCCACTTAGGCATCATTTACAAAGCACCCAGTTAGGCATACATGGTACTATCATTGTAAGGGTCAGTAAGTGGCCCATTGATGGCACACATACTCAGCATAGGAACATCTACATCCAATAGCTAAACTGTATGCAGCAGTGTTCAACAGGGCTCAGTCCTGGGTCTTCTACTGCTTGGAATCCATTTAACCATGATACAAGTAAAAACTGAATCTGTGTGGCTAACAGTGTTAGCTGATGCCTGCAAACTGTGCACACTCATAGAGTCTGTGAGTTATGTCAATATCCTACAAAAAGGTATTGATGAACAAATGCCTGTTGGCATACTAATGGCCATAATCTCCATGCAAATATATATGTAGTATCATTGCCATCACTAACACCTACTTACCTGGTAAGTAGCACATCAGTCACAACATGTGATTTACATACTCAGGGGTGAAAGAGCTGGGCACACAGTCCTGCCCACACAGGTTTACACCTAATGTGCCTGAGATCACCATGTCTCCCCAGTGGTACGACAGGAATCATATGTCATAGCTGATGGCGCAGTTACCTGTAATTGGCATACTCATAACCTCCATGTACTCTTCCCTCAGCATGCCAATTTCTGAGTGCAATGGCCATTTGGTAATGTACCTTTCCAAGCAGTACTGGCAATTGTGCACAACAGTATGGTCCATCACAAGGGAACTTCACTTCTCCAGTATGTTTTTAATAAGGATCATCTGAAATGAGTGTCATTGTAGCCTGTGGCATATAAACTAGTCAGAGGTGATATCTGCCTTGCATACGGGGCAATGTGTGAACCTGCTTGATTGTACATGCTGCATATCTGCTGGTGGCATGGTAAATGGATTAATCACTCTAAGGACATTAACCTAGTATTTGACGTTAGTAATACATGCTGATGGGAGAGATTTGTCTAGCAGACTTTAACACACCTTTGAAACAGAACCCTGCTTAATGGCAAACAGAGCACCTCAGTGCACCTTAGCATATGCTATCTGGTTTATTAGCTGAATGACCATCAATTCACCACAGGGCTTCTGTCTATGTCGCTCTTGGGCTGGGGCAAGATGTGCTGATCATGTAAATAAGGGTATAAAGATATCCAGGATTGTGAGGCCTGTATGGTCATTATTCTAGTGAAGTTCAAACATCCTATGGTTCCATAAACTGATATAAAATGCTCTAACAGCCACACACAAACATGGCTACACTGAGGATAGCACCACTTCCAGTTACTGTTTACAAGACACAGCACAGCACACACATAGTGCAAGTTGGCTGTATGTAGATTAGAACACTTCCCTTACCTATGTAATGGTACACACTACAGATCACAGTACATGATGCATACAATACACCTCATGTCTGATAGTGCTATCAGTTTAGGACATATTATGCTTGATGACATCAGCAGGTCTAGTTGCATTTCAGGCATTTGGAGGGCCACATCACACGCTACAAATAAAATACTGCATAACCCTACCTCTTTCTAAGTTATTGAGGTGATCATATTTATGCCATATGGACATACACACCAAGAGGCCTAGATTAGATTAGAACCCCTACCTATCTAGTTTTCCGTACTATAGATCATAATACCTATCACATCTGCTACAGCTTAAGTGTGATACTGCAATGGCAACTGGTAGCCTTAAGGCAGATGATATCATCAGGCCTTGTAGAAGAGAGCAGTTTGGAACCCAGCAGCAACATACAGGGTCACAAATTGCATAACCATTGCTATTTGACAGCCAATGAAGGATTCTCAGTGGTTTTGTAGGGAAAATACACACACACACACACACACACACACACACACACACACACACACACACACACACACACACACACACACACATACACACATACCCCAAGTGTCCTGGAGTGAGATTAGACCCCACCTATCTAGTTTTACATACTATAGATCACAATACATTCTGCATGCACCACAGCTTAAGTGTGATACTACATTGGCAGCTGCTAGTTTTAAGGTAGATGACATCATCAGACCTTGTAGAAGAGTGCAGTTTGGAAGCCAGCAGCAACATACAGGGCCAAAACGTAGATAACCATTACACTTTGATAGACAATGGGGGATTCTTAGCTGTTTTGCATGGTGATATGTATACACACACACACACACACACATACACACACACACACACACACACACACACAGAGCAAGTGATGTGGAGTGAGATTAGAACCCCTAAATATCTAGTCTTGCACACAATACATCACAGTACTTACTGCACATGCCACAGCTGATGTCTGTTTTGTATGTAATTGCAGGCAAACTACTTGTGAGTTACACAAACTAGGCTTGAGTTGAATAGCATCTATGGCCTGCAGAGTGATATTGCTTTGTATTGTTATTTGCATCCATTATCCTAACAGTGAGATAACTGTTATTATCCTAGCTATGTGTCTACAGTTACCAGTATGCCCATATGTGGCTATTTGCACTTGGATGGAAAGCCTGTAGGCAGGAACAATGTACCCTGTCTATGTGTGCATAGACAATATTACACATTACACCCAAAAGAACACTGGCAAGAACCACTCAATAAAAAACCTTTATTGAATTCTCTGTCACCTGTACTGCAGAAATAGGGACAGATGCCATTGCCTGTAACACACAAAATCCCAGACTGGACTACAGGTAGGTGTGGGCTGGAGTCAGTTTATAAGTACTGACAGTCCCACTGGGTATACCCATACACTTAGTTAAACTGAGTGCAATTCTGTTACCCCTTCATTAAAATGACCTGTTATGTATAGATATGTCTATATATGGGTCCTCTTTAAAATGCAAACTTACCGAACATCGAGTTGGAAATCAGTGAGACCAGAATGCTGAAAGTTTACAATGTTGAACTCTCAGAACATTGCAATTTAACTCCAGGAAAGTAACCACTAGGGCACCATTCACTACAATATGAACGGAAGCAAATTAAACCCACCAATGTGGGGGGCTTTGCCCACCACACCCCCTAACTAAATATACCAACTACAAGATCACACTACAGTGGAGAACAGGGCAAAAGTCATCATGGTAACCCAGTGGTTACTTTCCCAGACTTAAATTGTAACTTTCTGGGAGTTTGGTATTGTGAACGCTCAACATTCTGGTCTCGCTGATTTGCAAGTTGACAATCAGGTAAGTTGACATTTTAAAGGGACCCGTATATGGACATATCTATAATTAACATGTCATTTTGATGAATGGGCAACAGAATTGCACTCAGTTTAACTAAGTGTATGGGCATGCCCAGTGGGACTGTCAGTACTTATAAACTGACTCCAGCCCACACCTACCTATACTCCAGTCCTGGATTTTGTGTGTTACAGACAATGACATCTGTCCCTGTTTCTGCAGTACTGCACTTCACCTAAAATGTCCATGGCATTCTCCAGCTGTTTGATGTAATTAATATGTGGCAGAGGTTCATCATGCTTCACCACACACAGACTGACAGTCTGTAAAAGCACCAAAATAATAATACCTCACGTACAAAAATGTGGATATTTCTAGATTTGAACCATCAACCATGCTAACTTCCATAGTGCACTGAGCCACACAAGCTGCCAGACAGAAAACAGTCATTCAGCCCACAATCAACAGCATACATGTATTACATTGTTATTCCTGTATTAAGTGAGACATACAGTGTGTGATTGATTTCGATGTTACTGCCCTGAGATTGCCTGGACTGCTGATATACCATTGATGACTTACTGTTAAAGCAGTTATATGGGAAAACAGCTGTGGTGAGTGTGGGAGAACAACACCACATGTTCTGCTGGTATACACAGTAGTCCAAACATCATGTGACCCCACTATTTAACATCTCCCTTGACTGATATAGTGAATATTCCAACCATGAGGCCTAGTGAATATGAAGGAACACATACTAGTGGAATGGGTATCTGTAATCCATGTGAATGTTACTTCTGTCCAATTTGTCCACTATATTTCCTTGCATAAATGCAACAGATCCGCAGATATAATACCATTATATAGTAATCCTTACAAGTAATGTGTAGGTTAGAGACTTACCTTGTGAATGCAGCAGTTGACAGAACTGTAGTTCAGGGCTGACTCTGTCTGATACAAACAGTACACAGCCAGTACATGGATAGGTATAAGTTGTGTGGGTTGCTGGCATCAATTTTAATATATGTGTGTGTGAGTAGGAGTAAGGTGTCAGTCCCTAAGTCCCTAGGTTGTCAGTGCATGTGCTATGCATTGTTCCTTAGCCAAGGCCAGGGTGTACTGGGTACACCTACATCTGCCTACAGGGACATCATATTGTGTAGCATAGCACATACTGTAAACATATGTGCACATGTGGCTGGAGAGTACTGCAGGGTTCCACCAGATATATCAAGGCACTGGAACCGTGCCTTTAGAAGCCCAAACACATGCTGTATGATGTTCTTAGTTTGTGCGTGTACCTCATTATGGCATTCTTCCATGGGTATGTGTGCATTTCTGATGGGTGTCATCATCCACGGCTACAGTGCATAGCCAGCATCCCCCAGTAAATGTCCATGTGGGCTGTCCTCCCTAGCAAACATTTGGTACAGCTGTGATGTGTGTCAGATATAAAAGTCATGATGACTGCCAGGGCTGCCTGCGCACGCATTTGTGATAATCCCCTGGGCATTACACATGACTTGGCAGTTAATGGAGTGGTATCCCTTGAAGTTGACATAGATTCTACCCTCCAAACAGGGTGGTGCCTTGATGTGTACAAAAGTGCAATCAATCTATGACACCCAGTATTTCAGAGTAGTGTGCAACATGGTAGCAGTGTTGCATATTGCTTGCCCTTGCTTCAATGTTGATGGGAAAAGAAATGTGCTCACTGGAATGGGGTAGCATGGCATCCAGGAGCTGTTGGAGTATCCTGGATGCTGATGCCTGTGAGACCACCATCATGTCCCTAGTTGGTCTTTGGAAAGTATCTGTAGCTAGTATCCAAAGGGCTGTACATACTTTTCTTTCCACTGGGATGGGTTCCCCTTTGTTGGCTCTAGGGGTGAGTTAAGGGCAGCAGAGCTCAATGAGTTCTTGTCGTATGTCCCTGTCTACTCTGTAGCAATCTACAATCTCTACCTCATGTAGTTCCTGGAAGGATACACTGGGCCTGAACACTCTCCTCCTTCTCTGTCTAGGCCTATTGTCAGCAGCAGCACCATTGACTTCAACATCTAGCACATACAGATGTAGCAGACCTGCAGCAGCTCCTAGCATTATCACAGCTAAAATTCCCAAGTCTGTACTCCAATGGTCCAGAGTATTGGGGAAAAAATCAGAATGTATGGTGAACGGATACTTTATATACCTTTGCTGTAGGTGCAGAATGTGTGATTGGCTAACTATGATGCATTCCATCTGCCTACAATATAATTAACATAATTTAATGGCCCAATTTTAGCTTAAACAAGAGTCAAAACTAATTGAATAGATTTGGTTTTCAGAGGTGCTCAGCATGATGGCACACCGAGCAAGCATGCGCTGCAAAGGTAAACAGCTTAGAAGATAGTGGACACACATTGCTGAAAGGACATATTCAGCCAGGCAGTGTGCTACACAAGCACTCACACCTAAGCTGAAATAAGCTTAGAAGTCAGTGGACACATCCCCCCTGATATCAGCTACATCTTGTTTAAAGAGCAACATGGGTCTAAGCCTACAAAAAGGGGATATGCAGACATGATTACTCCTTTCTGCTATTCAGTAACTCCATCTCACTTGCAGAGGTATCCATTTCAACATGTCTGCCCATGGATCTCCCTCTTTCAAGGCATTCCCATGTCTAAATGTTTTGGAAAAGGGTATTTCATAAGAGACCTCTAGGAAAATCAGTGTCTCCTCCTTGGGCTCTTAAATTTGAGTTAGTCATGCTATCACTTGCTTCATTTGAATAAGCTCACATGGTTGACTTGAGGTTCTTAACATGGAAAACAGTTTTACTGGTTACTCTGACCTCTGCAGGAAGAGTATATAAGTTGCAAGCTCTTATGGTAAGTCAACCTTATCTCATTTTCCACAGAGACATGGATTTATTCAAAACTAATCCTTCCTTTTAGGCATAAAGTGGTATCCAAAGTTAATTTAAGCCAAACTATCGTCTCCTTGTGTTCTTTCCTGAACCTCAAAGGGAAGGAGAAAGATACTTTTTTATTTGGAAGTCCACAGACAACTCGAGTAGTATCTTGACAGAACAAAATCTTTCACAACTTCAGACCAATTGTTCATTTCTTGAGAAGGAAAGTAGAAGGGACAACGTGTCTCAAAGCAGATTATTTCCAAATGGCTGTCTCAGACAATTACTTTTTACTATTCCCACAGCAACAAAACTATTCCAGGCAGGGTCAAGTCACATTCTACCATGGCCTTGGCTTCTATGGCTTTTAGGAAATGGTTAGATTCTAGAAGCATTCTAGAAGCAGTAACCTGGTCCTCTGTGGACACTTTTACAAAGCACTGCAAGCTGGATTCCTTCTCCATATCTGGGTCATACTTTGCTAGGAACATTTCTTCCACCTCTCAGTTGCTCTAAGCTGTGGAAGTCTACCCATATAGCGTAGGGTCCTGCAGAAGTGATCAATATGGTGAACACAGTGCAGTTATGCAAGTAAATTTGCCGTAGCAGTAGATGTTTGAATTATTACTGCTGCAGTAGCCACTCCTTCCCTCCATCCCCCTCTGGGTTTTTTTGGGGGGCATTTTTTTTTTATTTTATTTCAGGGCATGGGCATTTATTTTTTTGTTGTTCTTAGCAATGTCCTGTTGGGGTTCAGCCTTCTCATTCTTTCAGTTTGCATGAAAACTCTGAAGGGTTTTGTACCCAACCCTGCCTTTTTAGTCATCTCGACCTGACTAATGGTTTGGGCTTGAAAGGTGTCCTGAATCTTTGGAAACTGGCTGGCTATTATATCCCATGCAGGATATAACTCATATAGCTTAGGCTACTGTATTAGTGAACATCTGAACACTTACTGTTATGGTAAGTTTATTTACACAACTGCGCTTTCTTCAGGGTAGCCATGAAGCAGTAATATACATTAGTTTTACAGCAAGGCTCTAACAAATTCAGAAAAGGAAGTAAAGAAAGAAAAACTCAGCTTATTTTCTTTCATAAGCACATTTCTTTCACAAGTGGTTTATGTGGAAAATAGGAAGTTGACAGTGAAAAGGAGATAAAACATTCAATTGGGATATCTTTTGTACTTGTCAGAGCCTATTGCTATTGTCTGCTTTTATAATGAGACCAAGAAAATCATGTGTGTGTTGGTTTTTACTTCCTCTAAAAGTAGTGGCAAACCTTAAAGTCATAACAAAATGCAAGAAAAGTATAAGCATCAAAACCAGTAACACTTTAAATGTAGGTATAATAGAAAAGGGTTCTGATATTCCAACAATCTGTCTCAGAAAGTGATCAACATTAAACAAGAAATTCATAAAAAAATAAATCACAAAATAATAGCATCACACAAACTTCAAGGTGAAAATGGAAAAACAATCATGTATTGCTATCAGTGTAACAAATACATTATAAGATCTCCCCACTGGCATTATAGTTGCTTCTACTATATGTTCTGACAAGCACCTATTGCTGAAATATGATGCAGGCATTACATGATGTAGAGTTGTGCTGGAAAAGTATGCAAAGTACCTTAATTTGAAGGATAGAGTCACCCCTTCTTTCCATCATTGCATGATACAGCATTCATTGTCCTGCAGTGCACATCCACATCTTTTATTCAAGGAGAGCTTGTGTGTTGCTTTGGACTCACTCTACTGCCTACCAAAATGTTAGAATATATGTTTGTCATCTACAGTTCCCCCACCCCTCTTCCTATATTGATGAATGTGCTCTTTTTATAAAGTGACCCATCTTTCATAATGGGAAAATACAGTCTCATCATCTGAGGTCCCCTTTCCCCATTCAATAAGAGTATATATTCTTTATCAATAGCCCTCTATCTACATTTTGTACTAGGGTCTCACAGCAGTCCTGCATTCAGAAAGCCAAATCTGCTGCACATTGTCTAGATGCTGTTGCATTCACTCCTTCCCTTTGTGTAAGCCCTATTGATGGTATGCTAGAGCCCCCTGGTGCATGGAATATTGCAGAGAATTATGTTGCTAGGGAGTGTATTAACATAGGATTTGAATGCAGACAGGTCTTAAGGGCACAGTTCATGTGATGTAAATCAGAGCTATGCAAAATGTGGCTGGATGTCTTGGTGATGACAAGACTCTCTGAAGTGTGTCAGACACTACTTCCCCCATGTACACCTATATATCCCTGTAAACGTCTGCACAAAGTCTCTGGGACTGGAGAATCTACATGACCACAGCCTGGCCCCTTATCTATACAACATAAGCTGTGGCATGTAGCTATCCTCAACTTTATGAGGTTCCAGCATTTTGAATTTGGAGGAAGGTCTCTGTAGCCTAGTAGAAGGCTGTTTAGCATTTAGATAAACTATATTTGATAACATAGTTCATGCTGGTATGAACTGCTTCAACCAACCTAAAAAGTGCATTCTTGCTGCAAAGTGATATTTAATGCACATACTGACATCCTCTCATCGGTATGGCATTGAATAAATTGACACAAGTGATTTATGTGGTTTTGTGTTATGATATTTTAATTTTTTAATCTGGTAGTAGAAGTGTCATCACTTAAATGTGAATATAATTTCAGTACATGCTAATTAGGTCCAGATATTTGTTTTCAGTTTTCTGCAGTTTTTACTTTTTGTCAAAACAGCACATGCCATTGAAATAGCTACATACTTCATTCTGTAGCAATAACTGTTGCTGAGTGGATTTATGCAGTTTATAAATTTATTTCAGTTAAAAAACAGTAAATTCTACAAGTAAAATATGGATGCAACTGCTAGTCATGTGATGCTATTGAGAATCTTTTGTTATCGGTTCATTTCAAGCTTTTTTTTTTAAATAGATCATGATGACTCATTTGCTCCATTCTAGTCCTGTGAATGTTCTTTAACAATGCTACATGACAGCTTATGCTTGCCTCATCTTATTAAAAGGTAATTGTGCTCACCGTAATATTTAACCACTTTAGACAAATAGTTTTAATTTCTAAAAGGTACACAATCATGCCTTAAACATGAATAAAAAGTAAATAAGAATCACTATGTGTAACTGATGCAAAACTCCCCATAAAACCAATTTACACTTTCACTGTTTTCAGCTTCCTGTGATAGATTATCCATATCTTTATCCATTCTAAACTATGACCAAGTCCCTTTAATGCAATGTGATATTTGCATCCCATATCATGCTAATAGCCAGTGTATTATTTTGTAGTGTTGTATAAAAAAATAACGCATTCTCCCACAGCTTTCCTTTCAAACCTTTTTGTACTTTTATCAATATAAAAAAATTACGTTCAGCGTGCACCACAATATACAAATTGGTGTAACAGCTAGTGAATGTTAAGTGTTCTATCTTTGTATGTTTAATACAATTACAGATCTTGCAAATAAACATAATTTCCACTTGCTAAAGAAGCTATATAAATATGGAGGTAACCACTTGAAATGTCAAGACCCATTAGAGCGAATCCAGAGACATGGAGACTGAATGGCCAAGAGAACGGACTTGTATATATTCAGTCTGAGATGCTATTTCTTGGAATATTTCCTTTTCTCAGAGGCATGGCAATATTGGAAGTGGTATATACATATATATATAGGTTTGGGGGTGTGGGGGTGCAGGGAGGGGCAGCCACCATACAAAAATAAGTTTTACGGAGAAGACCAATTTTTGAGATTCACTGTTATGCTGTGTTTCTGTATATTTTTCTTTGTGTCAGGACTCGGCATTTCAGGTGCTGACATTTCAAAAGGGAGAAGAATATGGGCCACCAGATTCCTACTCCTTTTTTGTTAGTTGTAGAAAGCAGAATTGATGTACTGGTTTGGCTATGGACCTCAGATCCTTTGGATGGAGTGTTGGGTCAATCTTCAAGACTTGCAGTCTTGTAGTAGAGTCAGAGAATAAAACACTCAGAAGTGAGTAGTAAAGTTTGTGACAGTAGTTGAAACAACTGAATCAACTCAAAGGGAAAATGCAGTAATACATTGATTGCTATTCATATGCAATAAATTATATACCACAGCTATTTTCTCCTACTGTTACAGTCCCCATGCAGTGTTTTATATTTTCATCACTATATCATATTTTGATCTTCAACATGACTGATTAGTTTCTTATCTTGACATCTGTCTGTACTGAATCACATTCCTATGGGAGAACTGTATTGATTTATTTAAGTGGAAAGAAAATGATTAAACTGAAAAAAAGTCACTTGGACAGATCTGTTTTATCTTTTACATTATTAGATTATAATAAATTAAAAAAATATGTTTTATCATATTTATTCATTCATTCCTTTATCTTACTTTGTTAACCAAGGTAGGGCACTGATCCCAGGATAACACCTTTAGACACTGCCTGCTACTTATAGTTGTAACAGAATTTTGTACAATAAAATAAAACAAGAGAATAATATTTTAAGTTTATTAGCCAATACAATGGTGTGGAGTTAAATAAATGAAATGAGCAACATTGCAACAATATAAACAAAATGGAAAGAGTAACATTTGACTGGTTAATAAGTAAACAAATCTTATAATTATCTTTATAACCTCTTTATTTTGTCTCTAAGTATTTTAATCTTTATTCCTGCAAATATGACTGTCATCAAGTTCATACTTAACTCTACTGTAAATCTGGATTACACTCCTTGTTTTGTCCATATTCCCTGTGCCTAAACAATCAATGTACCCAACACTACACGTACCTCTACAATAGTTGCATTTTACTGCTGTGTTGTACCTAAGACCTGAAACTATGCTATACAAATTGTTTGTCTTTTTGTCTTTTCTGTAATAAGACATGTAAATCATTGTTTATGTACTACCTAACTGTATATTGTTTCATGTGGAGCTTTTCTCCCTGGGCCTCCACTGAAAATGGACTATTTATCGAGAGGGACTTTACCGATAAACAAATGTAAAATAACTACATAAATAAATAAATAAATAAAATAAAATAAATACTGGAAAGACTAACAGGTTAAAGAACAATAAAGAACTATCACATTTTCCATCTTAATTTCTGAAAATGTGCTGCTGACAGGGAACCAGTAGCTGAAAGACTACCTTATGTGTTCAAGTATCAAGTGTAAACTGTTTGCTTATATCAGGCATGGGCAAACTATGGCCCGGGGGCCATATGCGGCCCATTAAACGTTTTGATTCGGCCCGCCAAACTTGGCACCCCTTCATTTCCAATTTTTCTTTTCTTTTTTTTAAATTTTCGCACTGTTGGGGCTGACGTCATCATGTGCGCGATGACGTCAGCACCGTCAGGCTACCAGCCAGTCGGAATTGAGCTCAAGGAGTGCGCATCATCATTCCAGCTGGATGGCGGTTAAGTTAACAGTCAGCGGGAATGCAACATGTGGAACAGAAGAGGCTGACTCAGCGAGCCCTGAAACGGATTCATGGCAGCAGCAAAGGGGCCAGGGATATAGCGAGCTCAGGGAGCTGGGATTAATGGCGTTAGCAGGCTGGGGGATACAGCGAGCCCTGAAATGGAGCCGGGCCCAGGATTAATGGCAGCAGCAGCAACATGAGGATGGATTGAACAGAAGACGCCGAGCATTACTCAGGGTAAGAGAGAGAGTGTGTGTGTGTGTGTGTGTGTGTGTGTGTGTGTGTGTGTGTGTGTGTGTGTGTGTGTGTGTGTGTGTATGCGATAGGAAAGAGAAAGTGAGTGAATCACTGAATGCAGGTTTGAAAGGTGAAGTGCGTGTGTGTGTGTGTGTGTGTGTGTGTGTGTGTGTGTGTGTGTGTGTGTGTGTGTGTGTGAATGATCGGAGAGAAAGTGAGTGAATGCAGGTTTGAAAGGTGAAGTGTGTGTGTGTGTGAGCGATCGGAGAGAAAGTGAGTGAATGCAGGTTTGAATTGTGAAGAGTGTGTGTGTGTGAGCGATTGGAGAGAGAAAGTGAGTGAATGCAGGTTTGAATTGTGAAGAGTGTGTGTGTGTGAGCGATTGCAGAGAAAAGTGAGTGAATGCAGGTTTCAAAGGTGATGTGTGTGTGTGTGTGTGTGTGTGTGTGTGTGTGTGTGTGTGTGTGTGTGTGTGTGTGTGTGTGTGTGTGTGTGTGTGTGTGTGTGTGTGTGTGTGTGTGTGTGTGTGAGCGATCAGAGAGAGAAAGTGATTGAATGCAGGTTTGAAAGGTGAAGAGTGTATGTGTGTGTGAGCGATTGGAGAGAGAAAGTGAATTATGAAAGCTGACAAGATTGTGTGTGTGTGTGTCTGTGTGTGTGTGTGTGTGTGTGTGTGTGTGTGTGTGTGTGTGTGTGTGTGTGTGTGTGTGTGTGTGTGTATAGATTGCAGCATCACTGTTCAAAACCTGCTGAAGTTAAATAGATGTCCAGTTTCACTGACAGAAAATGTATCTGCGTGTAAAATGATTTACTAGGTTATTAATTTAAGCTCTCCTAAAAGTACACTATAAGTAGGTAAGAAGAAGCAGTTATTACTGTGTTCTGTTTGGTTCACAAGGGATTAATATGTAAGCAGGCACTTGAATATATAAGTCCCCTCCTTGTCTGTGCAGCATTTTCCATAAGTCCTAATATTACTTTCGATTTAAAATGCCCCAAAGAATGTGATCTAGTTTGATATGGTCCAGAGGACCTGGACATAGTGTCACTGGAGTGCACCTCAGAAGCCATTGTTAAAATTCCTATACTGTATTCATATAAAAATAGAATGAAAACATTTTTTTAGGGAGCCATTGTGTATGCTCGTGCAATGTTATGTAATGCTTTTCTTCATTTTCATTGGAAATTAAAGCACATGTTTTCTCCATATCCCAAGATGTGTATTTTTCCCCCAATGAGGTGATGTTTTCAAAGCATGCCATCTATCTGCTCCTGTTCCGGCCCCTTTGTCAAATGTTAGAACTCAATGTGGCCCACGAATCAAAAAGTTTGCCCACCCCTGGTTTATATCAACACATTCTTCACATAATGAGAGACAGATGTGAGGAGGGGAAAAATTGAGGGTAGGAGTTAAGAATGTAAACTGTGGAGGGTTAGGTTCAAAGGGGGTGATGGAAAAGGGTATTTATTTAAGGTAAGGCCATGGGAGGTTTTCTTAGGTTCTATAGAGATGAATTACTTAGGGCCAGATTCACGAATACTTGCACGGAATCTAAGAGTAGAGTAAGACTCCAGACATCCAATATGTCTGCCGAGCGATCCAGCAACAGCTGGCAGGGGCGTGCATGAGAGCTCCTAAAACTACTCTTGCACGGACAGTGTTATGTTATGCAAATTACCTCATTTGCTGCTGAAAGCTATGCTAATGAGGTAAATTTACGATCCAGGAAACATTAACCTGTCCGAGTAAGAGTAGAGTTATTTGTAGAAATGTACTCCATTGGTAACGGAGTACCGTTCTGCAAATAGCAAAACGGAGCTATGACAGCTCCAAATAAAGGATGCATCCAGTTGAGGAAGCATGCCAATGGCCAAATATAAGGCCATTGACATTTTAATCTGTTGCAAAATATTAAAAATACATTTTTTCTTCCCCGATCTTCGATGTTTAAGCGTAGCTCAGCACCTCACAAACGTGCGGCGCTATAAAAACCAGAAAATAAAAACAAAAAAGCCAAAGATAGACATTTTATTAAAAATATTCATCTGCCATGCAGGTGAATGGCAGGCTGAAGACAACATGGCTACTGAGTAGTGGTTGCTAAGGGGGGAAGCTCAGTTTGAGAGATGTAACCAAGTATTAGTAGGCAATCCTATGCAAATGACGATAAGGATAGTGAATCCCAATTTTTCCTGCCATGTGAACCATGTCCCTAGAGTGTAAGTGTAGGATTAGGGGAGTAGTAGAGTAGAAGATAGGTAACATCATGAGAGGGTATGTATCAAAGACTGTAAGCTTATTGGAGCAGAGTGGCATGTGCTTGCTGTGAGTTACTCAGGACTGGAAGAAGCGTGTCTACAGTTGTCTTAACTGAAACCCAGAAACCGAAGGTGTATGCCATGGATATCACTAAAGTTTCTTGCAAAGATGTTTACACTGTGAGCGTGCATGTGCATGCCTGTAAACCTGTCTAAGCCTGTGTGTGCATGAGTGCACCCGTGTAAGCCTGTGTGCGCTCGTGTGCGCGTGTTTGCGCTTGTTTGCATGGCACTGCCCCCTGTGGAAACAGAAAGGGAAAAGGAAGGAAAAGAAGTAGTAGGAAGTTAACCAAGGAGAACTAGCAGAGCTGCCAGGTGAAATCAATCAGAATCAGCCAATTACACAGGCAGTACACTAGCCCAGCCCAGCCCAGCACTTAAAACTCTGAAAACAACATTCCCCCATGTTTTTCTCAGAAACACTGCAACACTGCAGTCTACAAAGAGAAGTGAAAACTTAAAAAGCTTAACTGAGACAAAAAAATGTTAGGGGCTGCCATTGCTATTATAAGGCAACATGTGCAAGATGCTGAGGGTGGTTCCATTGCGAATGCTGCTGAGCAACCCACAGTGAGGAGATGGAGAAGAGTGTACAGACCCAGGGTAACATACCAGGGGCTACATGAGCTGGAGATAGTGGAGCGCTATAGAGTGGACAGAGACCTCCTGCAGCAAATTGTTGAGCTGTGCAGGCCACGCATCACACACAGAACCAACAGAGGGGAACCCATCCCAGTGGAAACCAAGGTATGTGTTGGCCTAAGAATACTAGCAACAAGTACTTTTCAGAGACCAACGGGTGATATGATGGGGATTTCACAGGCATCAGCATCCAGGGTACTGCACCAGTTCCTGAATGCCATGTCAGCACATGTCAGTGATTATGTATATTTCCCCAATTCCTGTGAGGTATTGGCCAGCAATATGTGTCTCTTCCAGCAAATAGCGGAATACCCTGAGGTAGTGGGTGCAATTGACTGCACGCACATACACATCAAAGCACAAGCTGGTGAGCGGGGTAGGGCCTACATCAACCGCAAGGGCTTCCCCTCCATCAACTGACAGGTTGTGTGTGATGTCTAGGGCATAATACTGAATGCGTGTGCTGACTGCCCTGGAAGCTACCACGATTCCCATATCTGAGATCTGATGCATCTGTACCAGACATTTGCCAATGGGGACATCCCTGACGGTCACCTAGTGGGGGATGCTGGATACGCACTGGAACCATGGCTGATGACACCCATCAGAAATGCACACACACCTGAACAAGAACTCCATAATGAGGCACACGCACAAACATGAAATGTAATCAAGCATGTGTTTGGGATGCTCAAGTCACAGTTCCGGTGCCTGGACACATCTGGTGGAGCCTTGCAGTACTCACCAACTACATGTACCCAAATTGTCATGGTATGTGCCATGCTACACAATATGATCCTGTGAAAACAGCTGCAGCAGGGACAGCATGGGGCAGGGCCAAACAGCCCCCCACCATTGCCAAGGCCTGCACAGGCACAGTGTAACTTGGAGGAGGAACAACCTGAGCCTGCCCCAGTAGGCAGAAGGAGGCATGCCCAGTATGCCTTGACCTTGGCAAAGAGGCAACGCATAGCACATACACTGGCTCAGTAAGGAACCCTGGAAATGATACCTCTCTCTGACTCGCACATAAAATAAAAGTGATGCCTAACTTGACACTACCTGTTTCCACACATGGATAGGGAGTGTACTATGTGCATCCTACATAGGCAGCCCTGCAGCACCACCTGAGGCATGATTGCCATGTTTTAAGCAATATAAAGCAGTGCTAAGCAGCTTTTACCACTATTTAGTATATGTAAACAAAATTGCCCACGCTAACTAGCGCAACATCGGGTAACGTTGAGCAATGTTGGGCAAGGTCGGGCAAAATCGGGCAAAGTTGAGCAAAGTCAGGTAAACATGCTCATATCTGTTTTACTGTTCCTTAAGCAGTCTGGTCTGCCCAGCATGAAAATAAAAAGCAGTTTCAGGGCTCGAACCCAGGATACTGTGCACTATAGTCACAGTACTGAACCACTAATCCATGACAGCATTTCACTGCCACAGCCACAGTAGGACAATTGTACACTAATGCAAACACAAAGAAATGCTGTAGCATGCCCCTAAAGAGGCATATGGGTAACCTCCCCCATAGGTCTATGCAGACAGAAAACAGCAGGCCAGGCGGTGTAATGTGGGTTGGGTAGGCTATGAAGTTGCAATCTAATATACATGACAGTGGACACTAAGATCTGTAGTACAGTACTATGCCTCAAGCCAGTATGATAGGCAACAGTACAGACTGAAATGGAGTACCTTACATAGCAGTGCAGGCCTAGGAAATGTGTATAAGTGTCAGGTGAACCCCTCATCCTATGTACACCCACAGTAACAATCAGGTGTGCCCCCAGGTAGAAATGTATAAAGAATAGCTGTCCCCCCGTATGTAGAAAGGTTGATGAGTCTATGCAAAGTGTCTCATGGAAGCCCTGCAGGCACAGCATGATCCCTGTTGATTTATGACACAAAGGTGTGCCCTGCTGTAAAAATACAACTTGATTTTCCACACACACATATAGTATAAATGTCTATAGCGGCCATGGTCACACACACTTCAAAAATGTAGTGGATTTCATTCAGCATCACACTGAAAGGTCATACTGGGCATGCTCACACACAAATGAAGCAAATGTCAGGCAACAACATACTGAAAGGTCATACTGGTCATGCTCACACACTTAGGCTAAATATGGAGGTGATATTAAGGGATCTATGGACAAATGTGGTTAGTCATCTCTACTTCCAGAAACACATTCACAAAGTGCTCAGAAAATCATGCTATGTGTTCACACAACCTGCCAAGGTCTGTGCATGTAGGTCAATGGAGGTTCCCTCTACTCATCAGTCATCAGACCCGTTAGAGAGTACCACAACACACTTGCGATGAATCCAACTAGGCACCGTCAGCAGCTGGAAAGACCACTGAAGTACCTCAACAAGAGGATTACTGGCCTCAAACAGTTGCCCCATGCAACAAGACTGAATTTAACCCAATCTGTACTCTGTTGCATACTGTCTACTCAGGAGATCTCTGCACAACAAACAGGTCCATGTCATGGCAACACTCAGATCTCTACTGAGTTACAGCTCAATGGCACTAAATATACAGACCCAACTGATACTGCAAACATCCTGGCAGATAGGATCAGTGTTAACTTTACCCCCATCTCACCCATGAAATAGCACATCACTAAAATGGAAGACTGCAAAGTTGCTGTCATCACGGCTTCACAGGTAAAAAAACAATCTCCAAAGCCAGTATCACAGCAGCCATGGGACCAGATAACCTCCCAGGCTGTGTTCTACACAAACCACAGAACGAACAGGCACCACACCAATGTACCATGTTCAGTCATAGCCACACCTCAGGCTTTGTGCCATCTGAATGCTGCACAGTGATGGTTATCCCACTACACAAGGGTGGAGACACCACAGACCCCAGGAACTAGCGCCCCATTAGCCTGATGAGCCTGCCCTTCAAGGCCATAGAATGTATCATCGTACAACTTATAAAAAATACAGTTGTAATCCCCAAACCCTGGACCACAACCATGTTGGGTTTGTAAAATGCAGATCATGTCTCCTAAACCTGATAGATGACATTGAAGCAGTCGCCAGAACCGTAGACAAGGGTAAGGTGGTTCGAACAGCCTATGTAGATCCTGCCACAGCTTACAACATCACCCCACACTCTGTAAATATAGATAAACCCACTAAACGAGGTATAAATTGCTATGTCACAATATGGGTTGCCAACAGGATTACTGACAGAACACACACTGTGAAAGTAGCAGACTCCATGTATGACTTTGGACCAGTGATGAGTGCAGTACCACAGGGTCCAGTCTTGGGTCTTGTTCTGTTTACTATCTACTTCCCTGAAGTAAACTTTAACATGGAAGGTCTGTGGCTACTGAAGTTTCCAGATGACTGCAAACTAGGAGCCATAATTGTAAACACTAAAGATGTGGACATCCTACAAAAGGGCCTCACTGAGATAGATGCCTGGTGTCAAAGCCATGGGCTGAAGCTCAATGCCAAAATGTGCATTGTCACCCCCTTTGTTAAAAACTCTGTAGCCATGAACTAGAACATAGGCGGTAGCATACTTAACACTGAAAGTGTGACAAGAGACCTTGAGTCACAGGTGGACAGTGGACACAACTGTGATAATCACATCCCCACAGTAGTCAGGAAATCCTCCTATGTGGCACACCTCATCACAAAAGGTGTCTCATGCACAATAGAAGATGACATTGTTCCCCTCTACTCATCACTCACTAGAACCATAATAGAGTACAATGCCCCTTTTGCTATGTACCTCACAAGACAACTACAACAACTGGAAAGCTTGCAGCAATATCTCACAAAGAGCATTAACGGCCTGAAATACATGCCATACACAGACCATCTCAAAATGTTCCAGCCATACTCCCTTGCATATCACCTACTCAGAGGTATTCTCAGCCTACCATACAAAGCTATGTCAAACACAGAGCTGTTGGACATGTTCCACGTAAAACACTCACATTCCCTCTGATCTTTGGACCCAAAACCACGAGTGAAATACCAAAGGAAGGGGTGTATCCATTTACCTTATGGATACCCACAGCTACAGGTTAGTGGCACAGCATGAGGCCTTGGAGACCATGCAAGTGCTATTAAAATTGGGCAAAGCTGCTTATCAGATTGTAGCCTGCTACAGATCACCTATCTTGTCTCAGGAACCTCACTCATTAGTCCTGAGAACAGTGGAAAATACAAAGGTCCTATCAAACACCATTATATGAGGAGATTACAACTACCCAAACATAAAGTGGGAGAATGTCCTTTGCCCAATGTTTCCTAGAGTATAAAAATTCTAACACCCTGGAACACATGGTCACCATGCCCACTAGAGGTGAGAACATACTGGACCTGATCATCACCAACATGGGGTACCAGTGTACCACAACAGAGATAAACCCCTTGCTGGTAATATCAGATCATAAAGTAATCACACTGGACATCCACATCCCACCCCCCAGTCAATGAAACCACTGTGAAGACATTTTCAAAAGCAAACTGCACACTTCCCAAGACCAAAGTGGAAAGTTCCAAAGCCCCCTTGCTATAGGATAATGCCATACAATTTATCTGCCAAATAATTTACAAGTGCATCCTATGAGCATCTACAGGGATGCATTGATTGAGACATCCCAAATAAAACCAAGATGCACTCCTCCAAAAATAAGAAACCAATCTGGTGGTCGTTGCCCATAAATAAGCTAGACAACAGCAGGAGGAAATGAACATGATAGATCAAACTTCACAAAAGGAAAGGCATCACTGATCATTATTAGGAAGAAACAATGACTGCTCATAAAATAATCCAAGGCCAGTTTCTAAAGACAAATTGCCAAGGAATATAAGAATAACAACCACAAAGCCTTCGTTAGCTATACCAAACATGTAGGTGGCAACTTCCAAAAATGCTGTCACCAGCTACTGAAAAATGGCAAGAAATACACTGAACCAACTTACATTGCCCACATCCTGAGGGACAGGTTCAGTGCAAACTCTCCCCCCATCACCCCCAAAAGGGCCTGTGTCCATCTCAGAAGAATGCAGAGCCCCAGACTTCATGGACATGCAGGTAAAGACAGCCCTCTCCAAAGCTAAGAACACAGCATCAGTGGGACTGGATGGTGTCCCAGGCTGCGTCTTACACCAGCCCCAAAAGAAACTACACCATCACCTACATTCACTGTCCAGACTCAATCATACCACAGGCTATGTACCCAAAGAATGGCATACACCAACAGTCATCCAGCTCCACAAAGGGGGTGCCACAACAGAACCTGGAAACCATTGCCCTATAGGTCTACTCAGCCTGGTCTGCAAAGCTATGGAGCAAATTATCATGGAACCAATAAACAGAGACATTGGGGACCTCCAAACACTGGACTCTATCCAACTTGGTCTTGTTAAAGGCAGATCCTGCCTCCTAAACCTAGTTGACTTATTTGAAACAGTTACCAAGGACATAGATGGAGGTGAAAGTAGACCACACAGCCCACCTGGTCCTCTCTAAGGACTTCCTACACCATTCCCCACTCTATCATCATGAACAAGCTTACCAGCTTGAACATTAACAGCTATGTCACAGGATGGGTGGCCAAGTGGCTTACAGATCAAACACATATGTTCAGGGTTGCGTGTGCCATGTCCGACTCTAAACCAGTCACAAATGGCATCACACAGGTCTTGGTCCTGGGACCCCACCTGTTCAGCAGATACTGCTCAGAGGTACAGGCAAGCACAGGAGGAGTATGGCTGAACAGGTTTGCAGATGACAGCTAACTGTGGTCCATAATCGACTGTACGACTGACACAGACATCCTCCAGAAGGGTCTTAGAGAGACAGATACCTGGTGTCAAAACAATGCCCTCAAGCAGAATGCCAAAGAATGCGTAGTCATCCCCTTTGGATAAAACAAAGTGCACACAAATTACCACATAGGTGGTTATCCGGTATGTACGGAGAAAGTCATTATGGCCCTGGGGACACAGGTAGATAGTAAATTCTCCTTTGATGATCACATGGCCAAAGTGTTTAGACATTCCTTCTATGTAGCCCACCTAATGTAACCTACTTTGCCTAGTCTGATGATGTCATCATCCTACAAATATACCTATGGAAAGGAGAACTCACAGTAATGTTTATAGCGTGTTGTGTAAATGCATACTCCTGTAGTATCATGAAGTAGTTAGATAGGGGTTTGAATCCTGCACTTGACAAGTGTGTGTGTGATCTCCTTGGAGAAGAGCAACCTTTTTGGAGAGTAGTAAAACACCTTAAAAGTGGTATACAAATCTTTCTCAAGTCTGATGATGTCACCATCCTACAAATATACCTGTGGAAAAGAGAGCTCACAGTAATGTGTATAGCGCATCGTGTTAATGAGTACTGCTCTAGTATCATGAAGTAGTTAGGTAGGGGTTTGAAGCCTGCACTTGTTAAGTGTGTGTGTGTGTGTGTGACACTGTTGGTCAATGTCTTGTGGGTTTTGCTTTCACTACTGTATGACATATCAGTATGACAACAGTATGTGCATTGCACATGTCAGGAAGCTGTGTGGCAAATACATATACGTACATGTGACCTCAATTATTTCATAGGTGGGAACCCTGCTTTCTCTATGAACACATCTGTTATCTTTGCCAGAGTGTGCTGCCACTTTCCAGACATTAGGTCACATCTGTATGCTTGTGACAAGGCCATCCACTGCAGTGACCCCTGGCCTAGGTCATCTGTGTCACACACACTCATTATGGTTTCTATTGAATTTTGTGAGTGAGGGTTTATGGCTGAGGTATATTACAGACCTGTTCAAATACAGCAACGTCTGTCAATGATGGCTATTCATTATAGGTGTACTACAACCTTTGTGGATATGCATGCAGACCCCTTATTGCTTATGTGATCCAGTGAGGGATTTCTAAATACCTTTGGAAATGTGATTAACAAAGTAGAGATGACATACCACTTGGCTCCATGTACACATCGGTACCTGTTCAACATGTTGGTGGCTACTACCTATGTGGTACTGTGGGGATACTATGTTTTGTAAAGGTGGATGACGATGCTCTGGTTGGCTTATAGCTTTACAGCATGGGTTTGACAACAGGTATCTGTCTGTATGATACCCTTGTGGAGGATGTGTGTGTTATCCGTAGAATGCATTATAGGCCACAATATGCATTTCCAGATGTGGACGGAGATATCCCTACTGTGATTGCTTGTACCTAAGAGAGCTATATGGCAAACAGGAGTGGTCTCAGGAATGGGTGCAGGTGAATATCACTGGTTATTGGCATAGTATAGTACCTGAAGGATCCAAATGTTACTGTGTGTCCTACATCTGTGTGTCAGTTGTCAAGACATCATCTAACGATTGTTTATGGTCAGGCTGTTGAGGTTATGTATACTACCAGAATGCAAAACAATGACAGATAGTAACAGTATCACCCACAGCACAGTGTCAAACCATGTCATACACATGTGTACTCAAGTTCCAAAATGTGTGTAGTACAATGCACCAATAGAAACTATGGAGTGTTACTGTGTAACACAGGGCATGTCACCCTGCCCATGTGTCCACTATGCACGTACATGCAGACAGTGCACCTCCATCATGTTCACAAATGTACACCTGCAAATCTGTGCTACACACATCCCACACGTACTGTCCACTCTCTAACACATGCTGCCAATACTACACACATCAGCCAAGTGGCACGTGGGTGGACAATACACTATTGGAACTAACACTGGTGTAAACAATACTACATTGACAATCATAGCTTTAATGCATCATGCCTGCTCAGCTACATCTTCAAGGATATCATTACACTCTACTGCTGACAACATGCTAACATTGCTATACTGCTGTAAAGTCACCCTGTGCATCAGCACCATGGTAGCCTGTTCCTGCATCATTGTTACAGATGACAGGAGGTGGCACAGATTTCATCATATGCACACGGTGTGTTGTTGGTTTGCCAGAGGCCTACATTGAGCCATACAATTGACATGCATGTGTGTGTGTGTGTGTGTGTGTGTGTGTGTGTGTGTGTGTGTGTGTGTGTGTGTGTGTGTGTGTGTATGTGTGAGGGCCAAGAGTACTGCTATGGGCCAATGTTGATGTAATGTGTGTGGGTATGTGTTAGCCCTAGGTGTCTGTTTTATGTGTGTGCGTGTGTGTGTCTGCAAGCACACAGTTCCACCATTTGGCTGCCATATACAGGGATTTGTGGGACAGCCACAGACTGTAGCTGCCAGGCTTTACAGATCACCATCTCTGGCCACAGACACGGTACCTGTGCCTAGCAGGTGTGCTACTGACAGTATCAGGTACTAAGACAGACTGGGTACTGTCCTCAGAAATGGACAGATGTACACTGGACCCAGGTCCCTGCTGGGACTGTACAGAGCCACGTGCACGTGGTCTTCTAAGATGGTCTATGGACAGCCCACCCCAACATTGCTGGGGCTGGTACTGGCACTACAGGAGCGGCTGTCACTTGAGGGATGTCCACGGTGACTGCCAGCTGCTGATGTTGCTGGCATACATCCACGTTGACGTCTCAACCATCCTGCACTGTCCTGACACATGGACATGACATTGCGGAGGACATCTAATGCCTCACCCCAACGTCTATCAGTGACCTCAGTATAATTACAGATGGCACCTGCTAGGTCACGGATACTATCAATTACAATGGTGTTATGTGCCCTATGTGCCCTTAGTCCCTGTCTGGTGTACCATTCCATATGTGCCTGTGCCTCCATGACAGCCTGGAACATGCGTGAGGTTGTAAAACCTGTGGCACATCTGCCAGGGGCATGATGAGCAGCAGTGCTCCGACGAGAACCCCTAGACATCTGCCTATGTGGTACGCTTCCAGACATCTGGGTATGGCTGCTGTGTTAGGATGCATGTGCTATAGATACCACACTGTCCTGGCCAATGCCGACTGTACACTGTCCCTCAGCTAAGGGCATTGGTGATGGATGTATTGGCAGTATGACTGTGTGCATGGATGGGGTGGAAACTTGTGTTCTGTTGATTGGTGGCCCAACTACAGACCCTGGCAAACATGCCTGTGCCTCAACACACCTATCCTCATCATCACTATTTTGCTTAGTGACATCAGGTTCCCTGCTGCAGTGAACCAGCCCAACCTCAGCACCTGTGGGAGGAAGACAGGAAACACACTTTACGACCTGTACATGATGCCGGAACACATGCACACATGCACACATGCACACATGAACACATGAACACATGAACACATGAACACATGCACACATGCACACATGCACACAAATACACTCCTCACTTAAACAGACACACACACACACACACACACACACACACACACACACACACACACACACACACACACACACACACACACCACCAGCAATCCAGAACATACTCAATAGCGGTTGATGGTGGGGTAAAGTATCACAAGCCAAACAGTCATATCACATGTGTCAGCATGCAGGACATGTGTTGCTCAACAGCATGCAGTGCAGGTGTAGACAGCCCATGCTAATAACAGTATACATGGCTCTGATGCATGTGTGTTGTTGTTCAGTGATTGGCCTCACAATGGAATGCAATGTGTACATGGATACAACATTGCTGTGCAAGTATTGAAAGCTCTGCAATGTCCTGTGCACTATCACTCACAGGTATACATACCATGGCTGCATGTGTATCTGTGTGTCACATAGATATCCATTTCTGATTAGAGCATCTGTGTCTTTAGCAGATAATTGTGGACACAAGTTTAGCACATGCATGCTATGTATACACACAGGGTGAGTGGTGCATATATACCTGATGGAATACCATTGCTCAACATAGCTATTGTACAGTGGTTATGGTGAGTGTAGGACATATTGTGTACATGCCAGTGCCAGCCATGACATGGCATGCTACAACACAACTGCAACATTAAACATCACACATACCCAATGTGTGTCATGTGACCTATACACTCCATAGCACTACAAGACATATATGTGTCACTTTGTACAAATGGTGATTGCTATGCATATTGTGTATAGGTGCATATCTTTGCACACACACAACAGTGAGGTGCATAGCAATGAATGCTATGTGTAGTACTGTGGTTAGTGTAACTGGATGGGGTGTAGTACCATGAGCCAGCATCATGCAGCATCATGTGGTCACTCAAGGCTACTAATGTGTGCCAGACCGACACCTAGCATGCTGTACCTGAACTGCAGTACCATGGCTACATTCACCATTTCACAGCCAGTTGTCAAATGTGTTTGTAAGGTGCCCAGTAGGGAGCATTGCCTAACATGAATGTGTTATGTGTTGCAGAGTGTCGCACAGCCCCATGATAGGCCCCTACCCCTCAGGTATATTATGTGTGCTGTGTGGATGACATTTGGGATACTGGAGTGTGATCTTACAGCAGGTGTCTGAATACGCCATGTATAGCATATTAACGTGTACTGCGTATGACAATGTTGTGTATGTTGTGTGCATGTGTATCGACTCTGCCTATCCAATGTCCACTGCAGTTTTGCCACAATTGTGTGGGATGCTGTGTGCATTGCATGTGTTTGAGGCAGCTACACACGTTACTGGGATGTGCATAGTCCCACAGCAAACATGCACAGCATGCATTATGCGTAGGTGTGTTACGTGTACATGTCCTGCACCTCACCTATGACACGCACATATATCATGCAATATTAAATGTAGAACACACTCATCAGCATGGGTCTACTGCCTTGCTGTCACACCAGAGGGACCTACAAGGATATGAGACAGTTTGTCAGTGGAAACAACTGTGTCATTGCTACTGAGGGTTTGCAATCTTACAGTAGTACAATGGTTGACAGTCACAGGCCTACAGATTATGTTCCAAATTATTAGTATTGCACAACACCAGGCTCCACATCTTCTAACTACACAGTACACATCTCACATATGCATGATCTACCAATAGAGGTAACAGTAGTCTATAGATATGCCATGTTACATGCACGCTTCGTGTCAACTCGCTGGGTGGCTCTGGCCTCCATGATGATATATGTTTGCTGTTGTTGTTGTTGGCCAGGAGCCACCAGGCTGAAGAGCAGCTCTTCCACTCTGGTGAGGGGGGATGGATGGCTACCCCACCACCTGTGGCAAGCTGTTGTCTACGGACATCAGACGCACACTGCTGGACATGTCTAAGTAAATCACTGCAGTGATGGCGTACCTGCTCATATGTCCGGTTATGCATGCCTATGTCATTTATCCGACGGACAACATCTTGCCACAGTGCAGTCCACTCATGCTGGTCTTGGCTGGTTCTGGAGAACAGTAGGGCGTAGTGCTGAACCAAGCTGGTTGTGATCTGCTCATCCTCAGCTGGGCTGTATGACAGATTGCGATGGTGAGCCAGGACCCTGGAAGACAATGAAACAATATGTGTGAGCAAGTCATGTGGCACACTTAATATTCTAAAGTACAGATATCACTGAACTGCCATATATAGCAACCTATTGACTGTCAGAGGATACACACTTTCAATACCACATATCAGTGCTCATACCACAACTGCCTGGCACGCCCTATATATCAAGCCATGTTCTGCACAGCAACAAAGAGAAACCAGTATGTAAGACTATACAACAGCACATGTCACACTGTATGCGGCACAATGTACCACCTAGCCACAGGAGGTATATATCAAGCTAATGCATAATGAAATATGTCTTCCATTGCAATGATTGTAAAGTCCAGTTACAGTATTACCAGTATACCACACTAGTTGTTGGTGGCAAACCCCTCCCTAACATATGTGCACATTCATTAGTATAGGTGGCATACTGCTGTACTAGACTATACATGTTGCTAGATACGCAATTATATCCTGTAACACACATATGACTGAGGGCATGTTACAGGCATACACACACACACACATCACACATACATACAAGACACAAAGGTGTGCCAACCCAGATGAGTTTTACCTGTGTACCATACAGTACTGTGTGTCAGTACTTACAAAACATTATGCCTGAGGTATGTAATCTGTGAGGACTACAGGGAACACACATAACAGTGTTTTCAAGCAATGTGGACATACACCATACTGTGCTGTTTAGGCATACAGCTTCAGGTAGTACTACAGTTAATACAGGATTTGGATTCACCAGCAATACCAATCAATAAGCATACATGTACTACTTTAGCCTACAATGGCACACCCCAGTCCACACCAAGGGACTACATCAGACCGCATGCCATACTGCTTTTTCCTGCTTAGCAATAGCATACACATCTTTTGCTGGGATCAGAGCTAGGACACAAAATAGCATGACAGGAACAGTTTTGCACTAAGCTATCACACATTGACTGAACCTCGACACATTCACCAACACATTCACCATCATACTCAGTCAACCTCACATAGCAATTATTGCAACAAGTACATGTGGGTGTGTATCGGTTCATAGGTAGGTAATAGGCTGTTGGCCCTAGGGCCTATAGAAGCTTAGCCATATGCTACCCTGGCCTTTGACACACATGTAATCTAATTTCATGTGCCCCTGTCCAGCAGAGCCACAGAGGTGATTCCCGGTGTGTATTTCCTATCTCCCATCCAATCATCAGGATTATTCATAATGACTGCTAATGAGGAGCATGGTTTGCTATTGATAGGTGGTTTGTTCCAGAGTATGGGATGTCTCTGAGATAGGAATGTATCCCTCCAGCATGTTCTGTCTATTGAGGTGACAAAGTTTAGGTCCCTAGAGCGTGTAGCTTGGGGGGATTGGGATTTCTTTACTTGGAGCATGTCCAACAGCTCTGGGTATGACATAGCTTTGTATGTTAGGCAGAGGTCACCTCTGGGTAGGCAGTATGGAACACAGTCTACCTGTGGTTTTGTGAGACGGTCTGCATAGGGCATCTGTTTGAGGCCGGTATTACTCTTTGTGAAGTATGTCTGTGGCCTTTCCAGTTGCTGTAGATGTCTTGTGAGGTACATGCCACATGGGGCATTGTACTCTATAATGAGTTTTATGTGTGATGAGAAGAGGGGAACACTGACCTATATTTCCCTGGATGACACTTTTTGTGAGGAGGTGTGCCACGTAGACAGATTAAATGACTAGTGTGGCACTGTGATTATCAAAGAGGAAACTACTGTCCACCTGTGTCCCATGGTCTCTAATCACACTTTCGGTGTTAAGTAGACTACCACCTATGTGGTATTTCATGGGTACAGAGGTTTTGCCAGAAGGGATGCCAATGCATTTCAACATTGAGCTTGAGTCTATGGCTTTGTCACCAGGCATCTGTCACAGTAAATATGACCCTGTCTCTCTCTCTCTCTATATATATATATATATATGTGTGTGTGTGTGTATATGTACATATATATATATATATATATATATATATATATATATATATATATATATATATATATATATACACACATACATATTAACATCCATTAGTGTACATATAGATATACATATAGGCACATATACAGTCCACCTTTCATGGTGGGAATATCAATTATGCGAAGGTTGTGAGGTATACAGTTATGTAATAATATTGCACAGTGTTGTGCGGAATGCATTGAAGGCATTCTCAGCCCATGTAGCTTTAGCAGGCCTCACTGGCTGCAACACTGCAAACCTGACAAATCATACCCACAGCGTTTAACCACCACATGTCATATACCAGCACTGTATGCTGTCTTGTTTGCCACACACTACAACCTACATAGAAATATGCACATAACAAACTTCACCAAGATATATATGTCCACCCATCACAAACAGTTGCAGTACGTCCCTTGCTCTATGCACATGTACAGATGCTAATATATCTCACACAGACTGATCTATCCGTATGTGTGTGCCATACACACACACGGTCCACACTGTTGTAAGTCCGTGAACCTCAGGGCTGACCTGTTGGGCCTTGCTGCAACATGAACAGGTGTCACATGTGAGCACACAGTAATATTAGAGGGTGTATATATAGCTGCAAATGCTAGATTAGCATACTAGCCTGGTACAGCTGTTGCCAATGCTAGGCTACACATTAATATGACTATCATGCATTTGTTACTCTGTCACATCCATGTTTATATAACTGTATGCGCTACTCCCCCAAACAGACATTCTACACACTACTGTACAGAACACAGATAACGTGGATCAGATATTTGACATTTAATGCTGAACTACATATGTCACAGTCATATCCCACTGCATACAGCTACACACTGATTTCTCCATGGCAGTAGTTATGGAGGGCATCTGTGCATAGATATGTACTGCTGCCACGTATGGATGATTCAAAGTATGTAGAGTACTCTTCAAAAACATCTACTACATGCCAGTAAATACACATCTGTTGCATACCTTTCCTTTGTATGTGTTTGTATTTGTCAGTTCCGTGTGTTTTGTATTTTTTTTAATATATATTTTTTTTAATATTTTTTTTAATATATTATTTTTTTAATATCTTTTTTTTCTGTTGCTGTTGCTCTTGTTGTAGATGTCGATGTCTGTCTGTCTGTCTGTCTGTGTGTGTCTCTCTCTCTCTCTCACTTTCTCTCTCTCTATCTATCTCTCCGTAGCTGCAATGAAATCATTGCATGTGTGGACAGCAAGTACAGCCTGCTTTTATAGGTATCTGCACATGTGCATGTGATGGCCTCTGCACCAATTGGTGGCCACCATTTGGTAATTGCATGCAGCCTGCTGTGTGGTAATTGCAGTACTCACTGTCATAGCAACCCAATGCTATAAATTGCAATGTCAGGTAGGCGAAGCCCTTTCAGTTTTCTGAACTGGGGCCCATGCTTGTTTGCTGTGGACACCGTTGTGTAAGTCAGAATGTTGGTATACTTCTTATATCTGAAGCTAGGGGTGTAGCCAGTGATTTGAATATTGTACTCAGACCTGAATGTTGCCACTTCCAGTACACAGTTGTCAGTGTAGAATTGTACTCACCCCTACAAATGCTAACACAAGATACATGGGAGTATGTAGTTTCTTTTCTACTTATACATTTAGCTGCCATACATACGTAGTTATTGAGATGTATTCATTTGGCACATGAACTGTTTGTGAACTGCTATACTGTGAATATTAATGTACTCACTTCTGCACAGTTGGTGCTTTTTTATTGTTGACATTAGCACAGGATGCTCATGAAAACTGGAAAATTCCAGTACTGAATATGCCTACCTACATCCTTGCTGGACCCTGAACACACAGATATTTTGTACGTTTGGGTGGGGATTGTTCTGCTATGATACTGTGTGGGGGTTGTAAAGTGCTGCTGTAACATTATTTACTGCTAGAATGTCTGGTTCTGTTATCACAGTCATGTAATGCAATTCCACAACAACTGCTGGTAAAGTTCCACAGAACAGGTTTTGTGTTATGGCATTCCTATCTTTCCTTTACATTCACTCATTCTGATGCATGATCTATATATTTCAGCAACAACCTGCTGTATATCTACTGTGGCTTAGTGGTACTTCATGCAGTCTAGTATGTCCAAGGTCAGGGGTTGGAGTCTGACAGTGGTGTTTTATTTTGCTGCTGAGCAGAACAAGGGCCTTCACATGCAGGGTGACTAAGGCACTTTTAAGCAGTTGTAAGTGGGTTTACACAGGTTTATGTAAAGCTTAGCAATACCTGGCTAAGTGCACACTCGCACAAACCCACTAACTACTGCTTAAAAGTGCTTACTCCCGCTAATCCACGCACTCATTTCTTTGAAAGAAAAGGAAATGGGGAGATAGGAAAGTGGTGAAAAAGGAGCACAAATAGGGAAAGACAGTAGGGAAAACAGCTCGGGATGTGCAGGATGGGTGTAGGGAAGGTCCATAGCTGCCCATTTCTTTAACAGCAACAGCTGTGCATATGCTAGTAATTTGGAGGGAAATTTGAAACCTTCCACCCCTAAGAGAGGGTTGAGGACAACAAAGTATGTTGTGCTGCCAATTAAATATCAGTTTATGTGTCCATCAGACATGTATGCAAAATGGGCAGCTATGTATGGGGCGTAATTTTTTTTTGGGAGCAGATTGCCCTTTTTTTTTTTTCAGGTGAGAGTGGAATGTGGGGTAGGGGAAGTAGGTATATTTGGGGAGGTAGGTTGGGGAGGTAAACAGACAAGACAAACAAGATGCATACAGGGGTGGAATATGACACATGTGGTGGGTGAACAACATTGACGGGGAAGGATGTTTGGAAATCGCAAGCCCAAGAGCCCACAGATGGCAACAGTGGAACTGAGATCCCCACCCATGGGCAGTCACCACTGCACCTTCACAGCCCAGAGGGTGACTGTGCTGGGGGCTGTGTAGGAGGGGCAGGCTCACCCGTGAGTCATGCCACAGGTGCCTCAAGCTGGCGTAGAGGATCAGCGACTGAATGCTTGATCTTCCTATGCACCACAGCCCGGACCATTCGGAGGGTGGTAGGTGGCCCTCCTCCAGCCATGCTTGCAGGGGGATGAGCCCCATCCCCTGCAGTGCTTCCACCCGAAGGTGGCACAGGGCCAATGGAGAAGGAGGTCTTGGGCTGGGCACCGGACCTACTGGTGCCAGGTGCCATCGCCAGCTGAGGTGGGACAGGTGGGTCCACTGGGACCAGCCTTCCCATACGTTCTATGTTTAGGAGGATTTAATGACAATATGGGTTGGTAACAGCCAACAGCATTCCAAATTAGTTGTAACAGCATGCAGTAATATTCCCATTAACCCAACACACCAGAGTTCCAACAGTTGAACAGCAAGCATAACACATGCATATATAGAACAACAGTGGACATTCCAACAGCATGTAGGATTGATTGGTGGCAACAGGCCACCAAGATTGTGGTATTTGAACAGGGCACATGCATCAAAGTAAATGCAGATTTTTATAAACCAATAGGACATATTTCCCAACAAATGTTTTGAGATTAGACATACCCACTGAGGTGTGGAATTGCATTGTTTATGCACATACAGTAGGGTGTAAATAGATACCTCCATTAACAACTTATATGTACTTATAGTTTACACTACATTCCTATTGACTGCAGGTATATATCCCCTACATGTCTTATTACACTAGGCAATGTCTGTTAAATTGTGAAATGCGTTTTGCTAGTTCCTTATATATCTGACCTGTATCAAACATACAAACTGTCCAGGATGCAGATGTTACTGCTATGTATTTATATATATTTATTTATATTTATATATCTACATATCTGGATGTGTTCAGGTGACATTATCAGTTATATTTTAACAGCCCCCTACATTTCTAGCAGCACACTGACATTTCTGGGGAACACAATAACAAGCTACTCATGTGCCAGATTTACCTATACATGCCAGCCATGAACCAACAGTTGAGGACTGTATATATGCTTAATAGCTACTGGCACTCCCTTCATCCACTTTCTATGGGCCTACACAAGTGTGGGTTGACAGCACTTAATACAACAGTACTATTTCTATAATGCAAGAGTACAACAACATTTTGAAGAAAGTGACACGGACACACTCCAGGAATTATACCTTTATTAATTACATTACACACTTTCCTAGAGGCTCTGTCATTTATTTGATATATCAGTGCATGCAGAAGACTCATTCAAGATGTATTATACCTTTATTAATGGGTTACAACACTCTTTTTCAGGCTCTCTCACTTATTTTATATAACAGTACATGCATAAATGTTATTCAAGACTTATTATACCTTTATTATTGGGCTACAACACTTTTTTTTAGGCTCTCTCACTTATTGTATATAACAATACATGCAGAATAATTACTAACCTGCCTGGTGGCTCAGCCTTAGCAGCCTATCTGCATAGGCTTGCTGATTTGCAACACGGACACCCGCAGCTGTGAAGTAAATGAAGTGATATTGAGACATACCTATCCATAATATAGACTACGATAGCAATTCTTACATATTTCATTCCATGGCTACCTAGTCAGTAGTGGGGCATTTTCCATCCCACGGGCCTCCTGTATCCACTGGTTCAGTCAGTCCTCCTTGCGTCTCTTCAGGTCTGAGTAGTGGTGTCTGACATGCTCACCAGTCCGTGGGACACCTGTGGCACTGGTGAGAGCATGTGCGAGATGATTCCAGGCTTCCGCTTTGTATTCAGTGCCCTGGAACTGGCCCTGCAGGAGTCTGGCATCATGATTATGGACGAGGAGCCAAACCATCACTTTTGACTCCTCAATGCCCCACCGTTGTGCTCAGAAGCGAGAGCCCTCTCCAACACCAGCCATGCTGCCTGCAGATGGGAGCTACAACCAGCTATGGCAAGTATTCCCACCTATGGAGTTTAAATATGCCTCATTTCCCGCACTTATTTGTGATTGGCCGGTTTTGAAAATTCTCAGCTGAAAGCAAACCTGCTTAGCACTGGGTAAACTTTCATTAATATGTTTATGTGTGTTGACAGTACATGAATATCAAAAGCTGTCATGGCTTAGTGGTTCAGTACTGTGATTATGGTGCACAGTATCCCGGGTTCGAGGACTGTCATTGCCTTTTATTTTACTACTGGCCAGACCGGCTAGGGGGTGTGGCTCTGTTTAGCTGACTTTGCTCAACTTTGCCCAATGTTGCTCTACGTTGCTCAACGTTGCCTGACATTGTGCTAGTCAGCACAGTGCGCAGCTATGCTCAAACATGTTTTGTTTGCGCTAGTTGGCGCAATGCGCGGCTCTGCGCAAAGCCATTGCGCTAGTTAAAGCAGTGCTAAGCTATGAGAATTTATACTTAAATGTGCTTAATACTGGTAAACTTTGCTTAGCAGTGCTTCACATTGCTTAAGATATGTTACTTATGCATTCATCAGTATGCATAACCAATTACCAATTCACCTTCTTATATATATATATATATATATATATAATATTGTTCACTACTACATAGGCCATTTCAATGCTTTTTACTAAAATTTAAAAGATAAATGTCAGGAATTATTTTTCTATACCGGTTTCCTACAGAAAATAGAAAGGGGAGTGGTGGGGCTCGAACCGGGAATGCCTTTTCTTTGTGCAAAGGCTCAACCACTACGTTATTGCTATTTGTCTTAATTTGCATATAAGTTTCTTATTATCCTCTTCCATGTCTAAACTGCTACCTGTAGCTAAGCAGTGGGCAAACCCACACAAACACGCGCAGATACCGGCAGCTATATCGGGAATAATAAAAAAAAAGGAAAGTTTTACATTTTAGAATTGTACAGGGATTTAGAATGTGGGAGAGTGTAGTGTTGGGTATGTACACATTTGAGCAGACTTGCTCATTTCAGTTGACATTTACAGATTGAGGGACTTGCAGGGGCATGGATTTTTGGACTGCTCGGCAGTCTGACATCCCCCTGCACTCATGCATGCTCCGTGTTAGCCTTAGAGTTGAGTCAGCGCACCCTCATGAATATGCATGGTGCAATGACATCATCCTCTTATGCTGCAGGTTCCGAGTAAGACTTATTTAGTCTTACACAGAGGATTAGTGAATCCCGGCCTTAGAAACACTAGAAATGACTATTTCAGGGATTTATTATGATAGAAATCTTGTATTTATTTTAATGGTTGCTCAGAAAATGGATTCCATGTTCTTAACAGAGGAGTGTGTATGTATACACCATTAAGGCACCTTTTTACATTTTTGCTCTGAGTGGTTCTTGTTTTTGCATTTAATGAGATGTTTCAAGTATGCCAGTTTCATAAAATAAAAATCAAACTTTGTATGATTAAAAAACTTGCTTCTAAGGTTATGACTCAGTTTATATTGCAGCACTGCAGTACTGTATCTGACTTGGACTGAACTATAATGAATCGGTAAATGCAGTATATCATAGTATGGAGGCACTCCCCAGATAAAGTGTCCAAATGGAGGTAAATTTTGGAAATAGTGCCATATTATTGTGTACAGTGTATAAACAGAACTGCTGTTGTAAATTAGAAGTATTGCCTTTAAACATATTTTGCAAATAATAGTGGTGAGAATTTAATTAATCCCACATGGACTTTTTTTCCATGTAGGCATCATGGCATACAGCTTACACAGAAGTAAGCAGGTTTGCGATCCAGTAAACAGCGCTTGGCAGCACACATGCACATGCCAACATGGAAGCATTTATGGCATGTAAATCACCTCATAAGCAGATGAATTGTATGCAAATGAGGGAGGTAGAGCAATCCAGCAAGTGGATAGGCAATCCTGCAGACCCCGTGTTGGTGTCTGTAGTGTACACGGAACATTTTCTTATACAGGAATTTAAACAGAGAACAGGGACTGCAAAAGTGTAGGTTGATGGACAGAAATAGATAGCAGACACAGATGTGTGCAAAAGTATCCACCATGTGTCCAAAACTGTATGGGAAATACTTTAAAATGATACATTATTTTTAATGATCTGTTTATGTTTGCGCGGTGTGCCACAGTACACAAACATGCTGTTATGAAAAGAAAAATAAAAAAGATTGTGAAAAGATTGTAAAAAACAAATTTAGTAGTATGTAAGAGTAATGTATTATAGGACTCTGCATGAAGTATCTACAATGGTGAAATGGTACAACAAATAAAATAAAAGTGGGACTCCAATTAAGGACTGGTACTAATACAAACTAGTGTATAATAAAAAAAAAAAAGTGCCGGACCAACACAGCTAGGCAAAAAGAATTTAGGATAAAGTAAGCACTTTTGTGATAATTCAAATCGCTTCATCAGACGTCACCACACTCTGACTGTCCAATATCTGTGGCCTCTGGGGACAGGATATGTGTGGGCATACTGACTATGTGCTGTGACAATGGAGGCAGAAGAGGGATGTCAACCTCTGGGACAAATTCAGCCCCCGACAACCCCACCTGTGCCTCACTATGGCCACCATCATCATCAGAGTCCGATGAGACACTGACATCAGGGGGGACAGACTCCAACTCCCCTGGTCACCTGTGAAAATCAAGACAAAATCAGTACTTTACTATCTGAACTTTTATGTATGGTAAACCACACAGACTCATACAAATGAGGATCCACAACTGTATAACCAGTCTCACATCTTCTCATCTCCGCTCCCATGCACAACAAACAACCTCACACCAACATACACAGACAAGTCAAGCCCTTTATAACATGCACTTCAGCCACATCTAGCTGAATTTCCCAGTACAATCTACCTGTAAGGTATGCAGTATGACACTATACATGATAGAACTATACATAAAACCAGGTACACCTATCTTGAGAATGATATGCCAGTACTAGTGTCTCTCCTCAAGTATATACCATCTTCCTTTTGTGTTTGAACAGGCATCTGGGAGTAATTGCCTCGTGTATGCCAGGCTGTGTAGCTGCTCATAACTATAAGTGCAAATGTGTTGATGCTCATTCAAATACACACCTGTGATTGCCCAGTCTATGAAATGTAGTTAACTGTTCCAGAATGGAACATACAGATATTCTACTCTGGCTAAACACCACATTTGTACATAGGGTAATATGGCAGCCCTTAACTTTCATAGGGTATATGTGATCCATAAAAAAACAGTATCACACTTACCAGGTACAGAACCATGAACGTGAGTCACACCTGACAGACCTTTGAAAAGGTGAGGGAAAGTTATTGTCAGCACCACCTAATGTTTCAGCACTACAAGGTAATAGGTGCATATATCTACATGTACAGTGTCTGCTGCAATACTGGCTGTATTGCTGACATTCTGAATATGCGTGCACAACTGAGCATAAACCTAAACTCTCCCCCAATGCAGACAGACTTGACACAATTGCACAGGTACGTACAGCCTGCTACAATGCCTGATACTGTATTACAGTAGTGAACACAGAATGCTTAACTGGACACTCCTCTGCTGTGGACACTGTGCACCCACCTCCACAATGTATGGTGTGATAGATGCCTGGGACCTGTCGTATGTTCCTAGGTTCACCAGGAATTCCTCTGTGGCTGAGAGTGATTGTCACATCACAGGCCCTCCACAAGTGGTGGCATGATCCCTGGCAATATCAGCTTCCCTTCATTGTGCAGCTTTCAGCATGTCTGTGGCCCGGTGTCAGACCTGCTCATAGGTCCTGTCCTATTGGCCAATCTGATAGGCATCCTGCACAAGATCTGCTCACAATACTGCCTGCTATTCACAATTATGCCTCCCCCAGGGCCACAAGATCTGATGGTGTTGTCTCAGTCCATTCACTATTATGTCATTCTCCACATCTGAGAAGGGGCATGTCTTCTGCGATACATGGTTCCTGAAAGACAACAGAAAGGGAACACATTATAGGACCAGATACATGGACGTCCACTATGTACAAATCCAGCACAGCCAAAATGGCCTGCACTATCCACTGCTCCCTCACAAGTCATAACCCACAGTCTTGCAACACATTACATGTGTGGATACCACCAAGATAGTAGCAATACTGGGGTATGTCCCTGTGTGCCGTGACAGATTCTGCTGAATGTTCCTACACCCAGCACTGCAGTCTACTGTAGCATGTCCCCTATGGGCAAACTCCCACTATTATGTCATATGGCCACTGCCAGACAAATAGCAGTGTGCTATTAGAACCACTAAATGGGGACAGTCCAGCAACACCAGTGTGCCGCAATGACAGAAAAACTGCAAACCTGCTGTAGTATATGTTACCTGCACTCATCATACCTCTCAACTATGCAGATGTTTATAGAATGTCAAGATGTTTGCCTCATAGTTTTGGTCATTTTCACACACCATTGTGGATTTCTGACAAAAGGTTGGCCAATCATTGATGGCTGATGTCAGAAAATAAATACAGACATCTGAGTTTAAGATGTCATACCCTTCAGAACACAGTTATGCTAGTGCAATATCTGTTATTCTATTCACTTTCTTACTTTGTACGAGCAATAGTTACACTGTCCCTAATGTTGGGCCTTTGTCCCTCTATCCATTATGGCTTTGTTCAGATATCTTACTGTAACATGTTGACAGCTATGTTAGGCATAACTCTCAACCAGACAGGGAGCAATGCACACAGGATCATGAACTTAGCCAGAGTACATCAGGGACAATCAGGGACACTCTTAAAATGTTAGACATATTTATGTGAGATGTAGCCAGACAGAGGAGGTGAATTAGTATACATCATCTGATGTTACAGGAGTATACACCCTTACCTCTTGTCACTATATTTTACAAGTCATTCACTAGCTTCCATAAAACAGCCAACTGCTGTTGGTGGGAATAACAGAGACAGAGTTAAGATGTGGGTGGAAATCAGGGACATTTGAGCGGCATGCCTGTAGGTGTAGGACAGCTGAGTATCAATGACATGTCATCACCATAGATTTAAGAAAGGCTTACTGCTGTGATTCCTATTCCCCATAACACCATCCTCCCATCTGCATACATACCTGGTTGAGTGCAGTACTCCTTTGTTGAACTTTGCTTCCAGTAATGTTTTGAAAATACTCTCTCTGTGTGAGGTAAGTCTCATACAGACTTGTTCACCATAACCAGTTGCTTGCCTTTTTAAGGTACTGCTCATTAGCAGGTAATTGCCTGTGCAATCTGTGGCTCTGCTATGGTAATTTCAGCCAAAATAGCTGAATTGCACTATTATTAGCCAATGACATGCCACCACAGTGCAATACATAAGGCCTTCATGTACACCCGGGCCCCTTTCTTAGCTGTTAAGATGGACATTACTGAGATGGTGAGACTACAGCATCACAGAGGGTAGGTACCATAGCTGTCAACTGTAAATATGTATGCAGTATGTCCACAGTTTTGCCTCATAAAGTGTGGTCAGTGTCCCATGACACTGTAGTCAACTGGCAATTCACTGGCAAACATTGTGGGTTGAGGTCAGTAATGGAAGACACACATTTGAGTGTCAGACTTCATACACCTCTGAATATGCATGCTAAGAAATAGATGTTACTGTAGCAACCTACTATCAATGTGGAGGCAAACTGTAAAACATGTCCCAATCTCTGGACCTTTGTTCTCCCCCCTGTTAAGTATGACTGTGTCCAGATTCCTTGTGCTAGGGGGTTGGGAGGTATGGTAGGTTTGTAGTAGCTACCTTTACATACAGGTGAGTGTGCTGGAACACACAGGGGGGAGTGTGAACACTTCAGAGGGCAACAAGCCGTACATGTAACTGTGGTAGCTGTATCTGCCCTATCATTATGGTATGACCAGGGTAAAGGTAGCTTTTACACTCCGACTGAAGTATGTGATTAAGGTATGTCTATTATGCAACAGTGCCAATAACAGAGTAGTAGGTGACATATACGTATGCTATATGGATATGTGCAGTGTGTCCTCACCTGCAGGCCTTTGACTTAAAAAACTGGATAGTAGTTCATTAATTAGCAGTAACCTGTGTGGATAAACATTCCATGACATAGTCATTACTTGCTGTCTTCACAATAATGTAACTGAACTGCAACACAAGTCTGGATTTCAACTCAGGACTGTGTGTGGCAAAACGTACTAAATGCAAGAGATTTAACAGATTGAGCTACTGAGTCACTGCTAAAATAGGTGTATTTACAAGATATATGTGCACACGTACAGGCTGTGACAAACATTTTCTACCTCCATCAGTATGTGCTTGGCTTTATATAGATGCATTTCTGCAACAGAGACTCAGTTGAATATGTATTTTGCCAAGAATGCCTTTGCAGGTGTCTTTCTACATGTTGCTGATACAAGGGCACATGTACCTGCTATCACAGGCCTCACTTACATCAATATTTATGTATTTGGCTGTCTAGTGGTGTATTATTGCACCAGAGTCCAAGGTACGCTCCCATTTTCCCCATTAATTTTTATTTCCAGTTAGTGCAGTGTGGCACGGTGTGCAGCTTCGCTGAGACACGCCTAATGACTGTAAGTGGCAATCACTATGTTTTGATGAAAACATCTGTTTTAATTAAGATCTGTGTGGTGTAGTGGGTTAATGCAGTGTGCTGCAGGAGTGATGGGCTTGGGTCCAAAACATGGCAGAGATGTTCATTTTGTACATGTGACTTACAATGCTATAAACACATATACTCATTAGAGCTCTATTTAGCTGAGCTAAGTGAAGCTGCATGCTGTGGCACACCATGCAGCTTTGTGCTAAAAAATATAAACAAAAGAAAAAAGGGAGATAGGAAAGTGGTGAAATGGGGGCAAACAGGGGGAAAACATAGTGAAAAACATGGGATGTGCAGGAAGGGTATAGGAAAGAACCATAGCTATCCATTTCTTGTTCGGCAACAGCTGTGCACTTTGACAGATTTTGTAGATGAATTGGAACTCTCAAACTCAGAGAGAGGGGTAAAGACAACATAACTGCATTGTCAAGCCAATTGGACCAAATTACCTGTGCCCAGTGGACATGTGTGCAAAATGGAGACCTACGTATCAAGAGATATTTTTTTTGTTGGGGATAGGTACCTTTTTTTTTTTTTATTAAGGTGAGAGTGGAATGTTGGGGAAGGGACTACTTAGGTACATGTGGGGAGGTAATATGGGAAGGAGAGGATGCATTTGCAGATTAACAAGACAGACAAAACAGCAGACAGAGGTTGTGTATGACACATGAGGTGGGTAAACAACCTGGATGGGGAGGGTGTTGTGACATGCAAGTCACACATGCCTACAGATGGCAGCAGCATGACTCACATCCCCACCCATTGGACAGTTGACATTGCTCCTTCACTGCCCCAAGGGTGGCTGTGCTGGAGGCTGGGTGCCAGGGCAAGGCTGCCCCACCATGTTGGCCAGCATGCCCTCAATCAGGCACAGCTGGCATTCTTAGTTCCAATGAACAATCATGTGTACCATGACTGTCAGTTCAGCCTGGGTGACAATGCCCCCACCACCACTGCTGCAAGGGGGATACCGGGCTCCATCCCCTGAGGCAGTCCCACCTGATGCCACAGGTGGAGCAGGGACAGCAGAGGGGCACCATCAGTCTGGGTCTCAGATGTGCTAGGACCTAGTGCCATGGCCAGTTGAGGCAAGGTAGACTGATCACCAAGAACAGGCCTACCCTGATGTGCTGTAGTAATGGAGGTATAGCAATAAGTATAGGTTAGTTGTGAACCAATCATTGTTAGTAATACCAACATGGCAAAACATTGGAAATAACCCAATTACATATCAATGCATATTATGTGAAAGACAGCAATAAATAACAGAATAGTCAGTATGTTAACAGCATCCCAGTAACAGTTACAGCATAACACCAACAAAATAGGTAATGTAACAAGATATTTTAATATGCAACCATTCTCAAGCAAAATAATAATTAAAACAGGTGCCCCAAAATACAGTTATTGTAATAACATATGTTAATAGTAAAGCATAACCGATGAATAACAATAAGAAATAAATGAAGATTAGGGGTGGGGGAGAGAGAGAAAAACAGTCCATTAGTAACATTTCCAGTTATTTCTTTGACAACAGTACTACTATCTATTCTACAGGTCTGTATCTTGTTTTTTGTACAGTGACTACAGGTCCCTTACAGCTGATGTAGCATGTACATACCTCTCAAGCTATTTGCATGGGACACTATAGGTCAAGCAGTAACAATTGTGGGTACACAACTACACAGCACAATTGCACATCAGGTGGACCTATGTAGCTACCAAGGTGTTCTGTGGGCTGATTTGATGCTTCTTTGCAATCTAGGTAATCATTTCCATCTTAATCCTGTGACAGGCAGATTACGCACTATTAATTACATAATGTGAAATCATGTCACTTGAGAGACATGTATGTGTACAGTACAGACACTAAACAGCTGTCATGCCATGGTTGGCAGGCATGGGAATAGAACCCAATAGCAGTGACTGCAGGGGACATCTGCATAGGATGTGTTAATTAACTGTAGCAGCTTTTAACAGACACTCGAGGCATACAGCCAGACCAGGATTGCACATTTTATTTCTGACCGAACAATGCTGATGAACACATTTTTGCCAATGATTTTAACAGTCTCTGACATCTAAACACACAATTATCTACTTATAATATGGGCTACCTCACCCACTTACCTGTAGTTCTTGTGGAGAGAGAATTTGTAAGCATTATGTGACTGCTGCTGTAATATTTAGTGCTACATAGCATTGGATTTGAACCCTGGTCTGTGTGTGGCAAAATGTACTATATACAGAGTATTTAACAAACTGAGCTACTGAGTCACTGCTGATTACTGACTGACTGATATTTACCTAGAGCTCACCTGGAATCAAATTATGACCTTGTGGTACTACTACAGTGTTATACTAGACTGCAATGGCAGTAGAACACACATGCATAAAATACAAGCATAACGCAGATAAGTAATAGGTTCATAGGTTCATAGGTTCATACTAGGCTATCTGCCCTGGGACATTTATAAGCCTAGCCCGATTGTGTTTGGCTTACACCACCCCTTGATTTGAGTATACTATGCCCTTTTTAAAGTTTAGTTTACTGTGCCTCTGTCTAATAGTGACACGGAAGTAATCCCCGGGACAAACCTATGATCCCCCATCCACTCATCAAGATTCTTCTTGAAGAGAGTCAGTGAGGTGCTCTGCCTAACGTGAATTGGAATTCTATTCCAGAGCGAAGGGAGCCTCTGGGTTATGAATCTGTCCCTCCAGCATGTTCTATTTATTTCTGTGCTGAGGTTCAAGTCCCTCGAGCGCGTGGATCTAAGGGATTTAGATTTACTGAGGTGGAGCATGCCCATTAATTCTGGGTTGGACATAGCTTTATATGTCAGGCACAGATCGCCTCGAAGTAGGCGGTATGCAACTGAGTAGAGCTGGAGTTTTTTTTAACCGAGCAGCATATGACATCTGTTTGAGACTCTTGATCCTCCTGGTAAGGTACTTTTTGGGTCTTTCTAATTGCTGCAGGTGTCGGGTAAGGTACATCCCAAAGGGGGCATTGTATTCTATGATGGGCCTGATGAGGGATGAATAAAGGGGCACGATTACCTCTCTTGATCTAGATGTGAATCCTTTCATGATGAGGTGGGCTATGTAGAAGGTCTTTCAAACCACTTTGGCAATGTGGTTGTCAAAGGAGAGATTGCTATCAACTTGGGTCCCCAGATCCCTAATTACTTTCTCTGTACTTAATGGGTTACCACCTATGTGGTAATTTGTGGGCACATTGTTTTTGCCAAAGGGTATGACTATACACTTCTTGGCATTTAGCTTTAGACCATGGGTCTGGCACCAGTTATCCGTCTCTGCGAGACCTTTTTGAAGGATGTTTGTGTCAGCTGGAGAGTCGATTATGGCACCCAGTTTGCAGTCATCTGTGAACTTGGTGAGCCATAGTCCTCCCACGTTGGCCTGTACCTCAGAAAAGTAAATACCGAACAAGAGTGGTCCCAGAACAGAATCTTGTGGGATGCCACTTGTGACCAGTTTTGAGTCTGACATGGCTCCAGCAACTCTGACTCTGTGGGTTCTGTCTTTGAGCCAGTTTGCGACCCATCTTGTGACATAGGGGTTTATATTTAGGCTGGATAGCTTATCTATGATGCCCGAGTGGGGTATTGTGTCAAATGCCTTTGCGAGGTCCAGATAGGCTGTGTGGACTACCTTCCCTTCATCTATGGCCTTGGTGACTGTTTTGAAGAAGTTGACCAGTTTCAAAAGGCAGGATCTGCCCTTGACGAAGCCAAATCGGGTAGGATCTAGTGTCTGTAGGTCCCCAATGTCTTTGTTTATGAGTTCTATGATGATCCTCTCCATAGCCTTGCAGACTAGGCTAGTCAGGCTTATGGGGCGATAGTTTCCAGGGTCCGCAGAGGTGCCACCTTTGTGGAGTGGGACCACTGTTGCTGTACACCATTCTTTGGGCACATATCCTGTAGTGAGGCTGAGATTGTACAGCAGTTTTACTTGAGGGATTAGTTCTTCTATGAGTTCATGTAGGACGCAACCTGGGACACCATCTGATCCCATGGAAGCAGTGTTTTTTGCTTTGGAGAGGGCGGCCTTTACCTGAGCATCAGAGATGTTTGGGAGGCTGCACTCTGCCGGGATAGATACTTGCTATTTTGGGGGGGAGGGGGTGGAGAAGTTTGCACTGAACCTGTCTGCCAGGATATTGGCGATGTCTGTGGGTTCAGTGTATTTTTTGTCGCTTAGAATCAACTCAGAACAAGTCTGGGAGTTGCATCCCAGGTTCCTAACATAACTGAAAAAAGCCTTATGATTGTCTTTAGTGTCCTGTGCAATTTTTCTCTCAAAGTTGGCCTTGGAGGATTTTTATGAGGGATCATAATTTTTTGCTAGTACTGATCAGAGATGCCTTCCCTTTTAGAGATTTTGCTCTATCATGTAGTAGCTTCCTCCTTCTGTTGTACAGTTTATTTATGGCTGGGGTCCACCAGACTGGACACCTGCCTTTGGATGATTGGGTCTTGATTTTGTTTGGGATAGCATGATCCATGCATTCCTGGAGATGTCCATAGAATGCATTTATATAGGATTCTGCAGTTTGGGCCATAGTTTCCACTGGCCCTGGGGCCTTGAAGGATTCCACTTCGGTTTTGAGAAGTGTGAAGTTCACTTTTGAGATGTTTTTCACTGTGGTTTTCTGGGCTGGGGTTGGGGTCGGGATGTGGATATCCAGTGAAATTAATTTATGGTCTGATCTTACCAATGAGGGATATACTTCTGGTATGGAGCATAGAGTCCCCATGTTGGTAATGATCAGGTCTAGTATGTTTTCCCCTCTTGTGGGAGTGGTGACTAGTTGTTCCATAGCATTTGAGTTTATAAATTCCAGGAACCTTTGGGCTAAGGTGCTGGGGCTTGAGTAATGCTTCCAGTCTATGTTTGGGTAGCTGAAGTCGCCCAATATAATGGTGTTCGGAGAGATCTTCATGTTCTCCAATGTTTTCAGGAAAGCCGAGTGGGATTCCTGACTTTGAGAGAGTGGTCTGTAGGATGCTATAAACTGAAAAGCAGTCTTGCCCACTGTCAGTTGCACATGGATGGTCTCAGATACTTTGTGCAATGCCACTAACCTGGAGGTGTGGATATCCTTGATAAATATGGAAACTCCCCCTCCTTTTGTGGTTCAGTCCAGGTTTTGGGGCCGAAAAGCATGATATGAGGTATAACCTGGTAGTGCTGGGGTGCTCTCTGGAGCCTTGAACCAGGTTTCTGTCACTGCACAGATATCGATGTTCTCCATACTGAGGAGAGCTTTGAGTGCATGCATCTTGAGGTTAAGACTTCTGGCGTTTAGCAGCATTACCCTTAGTTTCTTGTTCCATGTGCTATCTATGGAGGTGGGTTTGACTTTTGAGCCTTGCCTAAAAAAGGCACTATGGGGGTGACAAGAGCCTTTGCCAATATCCAAAAGCCCAGGGGTGACAGGTACAAGCCGTCCCTAGCGAAGCAACGTGGCTTGTCGAGCATGTCATCCCAGGCTGACAGACACTAGATCCCCTTTGAATGACACCAAAATTTTAGCCAATTGTTAAAATCGATCATTTTGTCTTTATACTGTGGCATCATTCTAGGTGAGGACAAAATGCTGCTCAAGGTCAGGGTCATACCGGCCTGGGCTACATGATCAGAGAGCTCCTCTATGTCTCTTTTCATGTAGTCGAGGGAGGCACGTCTCAGGTCATTCACGCCAGCATGTACAATCACTGAGTCATATTTTTATTTGCTTTGGAGTGACCTGAGTACTTGCGTTATGTGGCGGATCCTAGTGCCCGACAGGCAGCTCACTGTGACATTCTCTTTATTCAGCCTGGTGAGCAGGACGTCAGTGTGTCTGACAATAGAGTCACCTATTACAAGAGTATCAGGTGTGTTATTCAGCCTTAAGGGCTGTGACTGCTTGGCACACTGACTTTGTGTGCTATGTGTTGTACGTGTTTTGTTTTGGGGTAGCGTTTGCTTGGATGTCTGCTTTGGAGGTCTCTGTTGCTTAGCTAGATTTTTATTTAGAGCTTCTGAGTATGTTTTTGTGTTTTTAAGTGTTTGGTTCGCTGTTGTGGTGGGACTATGTGATACTGGAATTGTGTTGTGTGAGGTTACCTTCTCCTCCTGACTGGTTACACCAGTTTTGAGATGAGAGAGCTCAGCCTCCAGTTTGGCTATATGGTTGCATCTCTCACATATATTTGAACCTGTTTGGAGGAGGAGAGTGTTGTCCGTGTACATGAGACAGTTGTAACATTGCCTCAAAATTCCAAGATTCACCAGCTGGACTGGAGAGGAAACCATTGACTGACCTTTGGACATGTTAGAGTAATATAGGGAACTGAATTAAAATGGACCAATAGGGGACAAGGTAATCGTAGAGAGTATAAGAGTAAGTAGTGCTTATGGTTTATTAGTGCTAACTTGTAAAATTACTTATTTGGACCAGTGAGGGGCCTTAGAATGAGAATATGGTGTTTAATTTGAGAGCTAGAGCAGTTCTAAGGGAAAAAGTGAAGAGCAGACTTTGTGGAGCCAGGAATAGTTTAAATCCAATTAGGCAGCGCTGCCCGATGTTGCGCTATGCGCAAAAATGCGCAAAACTGCGCAAAAGAGGGTTTTAAGAGAGGGAGATCAAGGAGTTAGGAATTGACCCAAAATGGCCAATAAAACTACAGTTTCAAGGCAGTAACCACTCCCACAGGGGCAGGCAGGCTGCTCAATGTTTATCACTGCCACTGATGAACACAGAGACTTCCCTTTAGCCCAAGCAAACAATGGCCTCCAAGAAACTTACAAACAGTTCAGAACAGCAAATCTGTAACTGAACTTTTTTAAATCTCAGAAAAGTGGGAAAAAGCAAGATTTTATTTGTTTTTTTTTAAGGAAAGCAGAGGTTCACAAGTATCAACAAGTTAGAACAGTGCAGTAAATGACCCCACACTTGAGTGCTAGGCCAGAGACAGATAAAATGCAAGTTTTAAGAAAAAAAAATGATTTTAAAAATAAGTGCAGGCAGGAAATTCAGTAATCAGCTCTAGGTTGTGTTCTAAATACAGTTACCAACACAGAAATCAAGTTTAACAAGCCAGAAAATGCTCAAAATCAGGCGGCAATGCAGAAAAACTTAACAAATAATCTGAAGCAAAATACTTAAAATCTCAAAAGTGGCTCCTTTCTTCTCTCAGAGTTTTCTCCTCTTGGTGGGTGCTTCACCAACAGCCAACAAGTCCAAAAAGATGCCAAAACCACAAGGCAATCGGGTTTTAAGAGAGGGAGATTAAGGAGTTAGGAATTGACCCAAAATGTCCAATAAAACTACAGTTTCAAGGCATTAACCACCCCCACAGGGGCAGGCAGGCTGCTCAATGTTTATCACTGCCACTGATGAACACAGAGACTTCCCTTTAGCCCAAGCAAACAATGGCCTCCAAGAAACTTACAAACAGTTCAGAACAACAAATCTGTAACTGAACAGGTAAGAAATATATCAGTATAAACAATGCTGGTGTACACAATTTATTATTAGTGGACTGAAATATCTGTGAAGTTAACAAACAATATCAGCTTATGGAGTGGGCTACCTCACCCATATACCTTTATTACCTGATGTCTGTGAATGACAGAGCATTATGTGAAGAATACTGGCCTAGACATAGCCTTGAACAGTACTATATGAGTTAACCAATACAATTTGCATCCACTGGATTTGCATTCTACAGCTATGACAATGTTACATTTGACTGCAGCACCTTACCTTGCAGCCTGAATGCATACAGTTCTACTGCAATGGTTACAACAAGACAATCCTGATGTACACCATTTTCCTTGGTGCTATTAGTATTGTTTCATGTTTTATTGCACAACAGTTGGCATTATTCACTTACTGCAGTACAGTTCTAATTCCACATTTATGGCACTACAAACTTTATTGCATATACCTAAAAGCAGTTAATACTCTACTCTTTTTTGCTTATTTCACTACAGTTAGCATAATACATTTATAGTCACCACACTCATGACGCAACCTGACCAAGTGCAAATCGACATTGCATGACCTCTCAGTTGCAGTTGTTGGGAGAGAAACACACCATTATGCATACCAGTTTTGCAGACATTCAGATTGCATATTGTTAAAACAGAGGTAAAATTATTTACATACTTGTGGGGCATTCCCTGCCTGAGCTTCTTGGACCCAGGTATCCAAGAGATCTCCCTTTCTCTGTTTCAGGTCGTCATGGTGGTGATGACAATGCCTACCTGTGCAGGGGCTATCAGTAACAATGGTGAGTTTTCAGGTCAGCAGGTCCCAGGCCTCTGCCTTACACTCTGAGCCCTAGAAACATCCTTGCAGTAGTCGGTCATCATGGTTTTTAACTAGGATTCCAACCATGACCCTGGACTCCAGAATGCCCCAACGCTACACCCAAAAGTGTGCACCTTCACCAACACCAGCCATAGTAACCAACAGAGAAAGAACTCCAATAGTTTCTGCTGTATTCCTGCCTATTAGGCTTAATATAGACTGCTTTCCCACCCTTACAAGTCATTGGGCAATATTCAAAAAGGCATCGCATTGCTTAGTGTCATGCAAACCAGCACAGCTGAGCTGAGAAGCATGAAAACTTGCAGAACCATAGTCTTAGCAGAGCTTAGCACCATGCAAACTGGCCAAGCAGAGCCAAGCAGGGCACAAACATTGACAACCATTAGCATGTTGATGCAAGGCTTAGCAGGTTTCAGCATAGCCATAACTCTACCCATTTAGCTATGAGAATATGAAGATAATTGTTATACCTTCCCATTATAACGCTGGACTACCTATAAGCACTGCTGAGTGCCACAATGCACAAACATGCTTAGACACACCTTTAAATAAATAAATAATTACATCCAGTTTCTATTTTTAGATGTCTGACAGATGTCTGCTATCTTATATGTGAGTGCTGCTTGGGATCACGCTGCACAAACATGCTTTTTAAAAAGATAAATAAAAATAAAGCAAAGGAAAAAAAAATAAGAATAAGACAAAGGACATTGCAGGGAGTCCCCTACTCATCTACAGCCACAGTTAGCACTACACCTCTCCCAATACAGATTCAATAACTGTGTTCCTCACCTCTCTCTCAGCACAGTGCCATCATTAATATGCATGGAGCACTGCCAAGGGGGAACTGTGTACATGGACATGGTAACAGTCCATGTAGGCTCTACACAGATTTTATTAAATCCTGGGGAGTGTTTATTTAAGAAAAGAGAAGAAGTTCTATTATATTACTCAGAAACATTATGCCAGCAGTTTAAGTAAGACTTATTGTTTTCACATCAGCAAAGAACATTGTTCTATTAGCTAAATCATGTTTGCTTAATGAAACAACTAATGTTGTATAAAAGGAGGGTTAAGGCAAGCCCAGGCAGAATGCTCCTAAATTAAAAAAAAAATGCAGTCAGAAGATAATGCTTCGAGCAGCACAAGGGAAATATAGCTACAATTTTAGGGGAAGAATCTGAACAAGATGTTTTAACTTCTTACCCATACTTTGAGGTACAAATTGACTTGTACAGAGTAAATAAGGACGGAAAAAGCAAAAGTACACCAACTGTTGGTGATGAGAATAGCATATGGTAATCTACTAGGGGACATGTAGGAATGAATCCTAGAAACATTTTCCTGGCCAGAAATAATAAATGAAGTTGAAAAATCCTGTGCTGGATGCTCTGAATTTCAGAAGACAGCCCACAGTCAGGTTTTAAAATTGTGTTGATACCAGTAAGAAGATATTGGTATGGGCATTATTGGACACTTGGACAAATAATAAAATCCAGAAATGGTTTCAATATGTTTTAGTTAAGTTGCAATACACAACTAAGTACACTGATGCTATCCTGTTATGTAAGGCTAATACAGAATCTAGACAAGGAAACTCAATTTTTATCAATAATAGTACATCAGATGTACCACTGCTTTAAGGTCACACTGTTAAAAACCTCATTGCAGTATCTCCAGATGGTGAAATAGATGAGCATTTTGACCAAACATAAAAGACTATGGTGAAAAAAGTTTTTGAAGAAGATGACACCAGTTGGAAACAATTAATACCTGTTAATACCATTCCTCCTTTTTAACATTCGAAAAGTATCATGAGCCTCATCAGAGTTAGTCCCTTTGAGCTGATATATGGTAGGCATCAACAACTACTGTTAGTTATTGCCAGATAAACTTAGGAAGAAAGGAAAACTCCATTTATAGTGTCACAGAATAGACTGAAAGTAGTGATGTCCATAGCATGGGAACACATGCAAAGAACCCAAACTACACAAAACAGATGTATGCTAGAATTGCAAGGACCTGGCATTTAATTAATTTATTTATGGTTGTCTGATTATCGGTTAAGTGGACTGGTCTGTTTACTATTTTAAGGCATGATTCCAGCTCTGGGGAGCAAGAAGAAACGAAAGATGTACAGCTACTGCACGTTATACAATAACAGGCAAAAGAAGCTTGAAATAGTATTTCAGGACAGAGTATCTTGTAACAAATATGACATATAAAACATTAACTTGCGATCTGAAAGAACACATTGACTATTAATCTGTGCAAAAACAGGTCTATATCACTTTATCAAATTAATTACTTACCGAACACCTCTTCGTTGAACTCTGTTAAGTAAAATCTTATTCCATCAAATGATTGTTTCACAGAAATTTTTTCCAGGGGAAAAAACATTTGGTCAACCCAGTGACCGCAACAAAAACAGCACTACTTAAAACCCACCCTGGTGGGTGGCTGCACCCCCCCCCCCACCCTCCTAACTAAATATAACAACTCTGAGATCACACTACAGTGGGGAAAAGGGCAAATCTCTGATGTTGGTCCACTGGTTTTCCCTGGGAATACCTTCACTGAAACTATTGTTCAACAGAATAAGATTTCACTTAATAGAGTTCGATGAAGAGGTATTCAATAAGTAGTGCATTTGATACAGTGATATGGACTCTACAGAAACAACTAGTTCGATAGAGATTTACATTTCATGAAATCATTTATTTTTATACAATGAATGAACACACAAGTGATGAGGTAATGATAAAATATATATTTAGAACTTAAACTTTTAAAGACATGCTTCTGGAGCATTTCTCCCCGGGCCTCCACTGAAAACAGGATCTGTGGAACCTAGTCGGACTTTCCCAGTCAACAAATGTTAAATAAATAAAAAGAAATAAATAAAAAAATAAATACATGAATTGAAAGCTGGAGATCAGGTATTACTTTTCATCCGTTTACCAGAAAACAAAATACCAGAAAACAAAATTTTAACAAAAGTACACAGTCCATTTGAAATAAAAGGACAATTAAATGTTAAACTCAGCAGACTAAGCCATACTGATATGAGAAGACTACAGTAGACATGCCTTATCAAACAACTGAAACTCAGAAAGGAAATCCAGAGCACTGTTGTTAGTTTAGCAGAAGAGATTGTTAACAATGGTGAAGAAAACAAAATGATATGTCTGAGCCACTGAAACAAGAAATTAAAAAAAAATAATTATTTTAAGGAACATAAAGATGTTTTCAGAGTTTCCTAGCAGAAAATAATTGATTTGCCACCAGATTCTGGTATTTCCTGGAAAAAGTATTACCTTAAAACATTACTGAATATCTGAATCACAAAGAAAACCTCTACAATAGTAACCAAAGATGATTCTTTTTTTTTCAAAACAGGTTTATTGTTTTAACATACAAGAGAAATATCATAACAATTTTATACAAGTAATTAAAAATAGATATGATTATAACATTCAACAAAACAACTAAAGTATTTACAAAGACATCCACTACAATCAGATCAATTAATTAAACTAAAATACCATGCTATTGAAATTAGGATTTTTTTAACAAATTTTGTAAATTATCCCATACAATATAATAAGATGTTTTTCTAGTTGTTCTTGACCTAATTGTGTTTATTTCCATATGGCACACTATATTCATAACATTTTTAAATTCATTGAATGAAGGAGGTGTATCTGAAATCCAATTTCTGGTTATTATTTTCCTAGCCACTGCTAGAATAGACCATAACAAGGGAAGCAACCTTTTAACACTTTGAGGTACAGGTGTATTGAATAATATAAGAGATTTAGAAATAATGAAATTATCTGTAAAAGAGCCTGCAAAATTCATTAATTGACTTCAGTATTCTTTCAATTTTATACAGTCATAAAACATATGAGCCCAGTCAGCATTAATTTCTACATTACATCTCTTACATAGATTATCTTTATTATTTATTTTATTCATCATCAAAGGTGTATAAAAGATCTATGTAAAATTTCCATGTATAAAGTCTCCAGACAATGGAAGACGTAGTTCTATAGGCAGATTCAATATATATTGTTTATCTTGTTGATTTGGTGGGTCCCCATTAATAGAAGTGAAATAATTCAGTATGTATCTACACTGTAAAAGTTTCTTGTCTGATAATTTTATGTATGTATGAAAGTTTACCTTTATCAGAAACTTTATGTTGTAAATTTAATATCAAGTAATCAACCAGTGTTGGAATAGATTCTTTAACTGTTATAGACATTAGATCTATTTTATTAATGAGATGTCGTCTAAAGGTCTGAACCTCTAACCAGCAAGTTTCTCTTAGATCAAATTCTTGTTTTAAGAAATCGAGATTTATTATCAAATATCAACTGATACCAGTACTTTAGATCATTATCTATAGCTAAATGAGTTCCTTCAGAAGTAGATGACAAAAGCATACCCTGAGTATACATTATAGGGAATATAATAAAATTCCATTCCCTATACTTAGGGTGCATGAATATAAAGTTACGATAGCTAATAATAATATTTAATGGGTAACAACCCATATGTTTAGGTGTGATAGGTGAAGTACAAAATTCCTTTAGTAACCATAACATGGAGTTATTTACAATCATATTTTTATGTGTTAAGGAGATTTTCATGAAGTGCATACTAATTAGCTCCCAATAATCTTTCCATTTTGACATATGACTGATCTATTAATAAAGTAATAACTTTTACAATAGAAGAGATAGTATATAAATTAAAGTCTGGAAAAGAAATACCCCCTTGAGAACAGCTATTAGTATGTTTCTTTAATGCAATCCTAGGTCTATTAGGTGCCCATATGAAATTTAACATTAGTGTATTCAGTTTCTTGATAATTATTTTTGTAGGTGGAAGTATTATTGATTGTATTAAGCATAAAATCTTGGGGAATATTATCATTTTAATAATTGTAAGTCTCTCCTCCATAGTAAAAAACATATTATTCCAGGTATTAAAAAGATTTTGTATATTAAGAAAACAGGTATTATAATTATTATATATAATAGATTTAATATCTTTAGATAGTATTATACCTAAATAAGTTATCTGACCTGAATTGGGTACATATTTAGTAAAATCACTAATGAGAATATTTTTCGTGTATATATATAGGTAGTATTTTAGTTTTTTCTTCATTGAATATTAAACCAGAAATACTTTTAAAATTCATCATTTTATCAAATACAGACTGCATAGAAGAATTAGATCCTGCTGATGTAATTAGAACATCATCTGCAAAAAGTTGAATTTTGGATGTTGTATTTTCATCTATTTCAAAACCCTCTATGTCAGTACTGTTTCTGATCAAATTAGCCACCAAAGATGATTCTGAAGATGGAATCAACAAAAGAGTGAACTCTGTGTGTAACATTCCTCTAGTATTACTTCCTAAACATGGTAGAAACATCATGTTCTGTAATGGCTTTAGTAAGTTGAGCAGAATTTCAAAATTCTATGGATAATCAATCTCTAATGTAGACAAAATTATGAAAAGGTCAGGGGATGCAAAATGTCTAAGTTACTAGGTTTTAAAACCAGTGTTTTGGCCCTAAGGTCATCTAGAATTATTGACTCAAATAATGGATTCAAAGTTTCATTACCCATCCTGTTGTTTACACTACATTGAAACATTGTAAATGATGCAGATAGTCTTAATTGTATGGGTACTTTGTTCCAAATTCTAGGAATAGCATAGATGACAAAAGTATTTTTCTTGTTTGCATTGTTCTGCTTTACACAAAAATTTAAGTTGCTAAGCCTTTACTAGCAGAGTTGGAGTATAACTCAATATTTAATGAAGTATTCATTATTCTCTGAATCCTAGATAAGCTGATAGAGATTTACCCTGAAAATGTCAATAGTGAATGCTAAACAATTTGAGTCTGATGCATCTCTCCATATAGCCATTGTGAAATGTCATTGGACAGACCCAAGTAGTTGAAGTTGGACATTATTATAACTACAAAAAGATCTACTATATTGCAATATTGGCTCTGTATAAAATTTATACATCTTGACCATGTTTAGCTCATCTCTTAACAAGATTGGCTTTAACATTAAAACTATATGGCTTAAAGCATTGCATCTAATATGGTTGATATGTCTCTCTAAGGAAAAAAAATGTTAATTGTTATTAGTAAGTCTCTATATCCATGTGCCCATTCTAAGACTGACTTGAATTATTTGTTTTCCTAGGATATGATTCCCAAAAAAACATGTGATGAATGGGTGTACTAAAATTTAAACCTATTCATGATGCCCATGTAAAAATATCCAGTAGATAGTTTCATAACTGTGCTGTATGACTGTTGAAAAATCAGTCTTGCAGTCATATGTATATTTACTGACCAAACAGGAGTTTATGCCAGAGGAGGATGAAAAAACTAAGTTATACAGGTAGGAGCCCAGGACAGACCCTGGGCCACTCCAGTGGCAACATGTAGAAATTTTGAGTAAACCCCTTAAATAGTGACACACTGAGTGTATCCAATTAGCTAGTGTGAAATCCAGTTTATTAAATTGGGATTAAATGTGCATATTAAATTATATTTAGAATTATATGAAGTAACAATATATTAAAAGTTTTAACAGTATCTAAATAAATTATCTCTATACTCAATCTCATGTCAAGGCCAATGGAAGCTTTATCATAAAACTGCATTAAATTAGTAAGCATTGGTCTTTTGGCAGTAGACCTGTGATGGTGAATGTCTGTATTGTTTTGATTATAATTATGGCTTATTAGAAGGCAAATTCAGTATCTTTCAAAAATTGTATTTAGTAATTATGTCAAATTTGTAGGTCTGTAGTTTTAAATTTCTTGTTCATAATCATTTTGAAAATGATAGCAATTTTTTTCATGCCATTGCAAATCTTATAAGAGAATAAATCTATGGTTATATTTAGTATTAATGATTGGAATGGCTGAAATATTATCCAATTCCATAGAAACTGATTTCCTAATTTTAGAAAGTGATTTATCAATTATCTCAGCTGGAATTTGTGTGCAAACAGATGCAAACGTTCAGTGGTAATACACTGTATACTAGAGACACGAGTTGATTGATTTAAATGTGTGAAGTACTTGTTTCATTCCTCAACAATTCCTTTGGGATTATGTGTTATCCTACTATTAATGGTCATTGATTTTATACAGTTTTGAGTGGGTGTTTCACCAGTAATATATTTGGAGAACTGTTTTTTTTTTTGAGAACCCCTGGACAATTTTGATTCATAGTGGATTTTCCCCCAAATCAAAAGATTCTTTAAATGTTTTAGTTATGTTAATTAGTTTGGATTTGCTGTTTTTGTACCATGTTTCTATATAAATGAAAAATTCAATGTTTTTCTTATAAAGGTCAGATTTCCAGACCACATATAAGGGGGCCTAGCCTTTATTGAGCTAGATGGATAAAGACTATAGTTATTTTATATGAGATGAACAGAATATTCCCTAACATAGTTTATCCATGATCATTTTTAGAGTTTGAAAGATCATAACAGTTTTTATCAGCCATATTATTAGATATTTTGTCATAGCTTAATAGATGGTAATTACATTTTTAGTACTTAGAGATAGTATATTATAATGAAAGTTTATACCAAAATCTAGGGAATTATGATTAGAGGCACCTACGGTATTACCATTCACAACACTGGTCCTGACTAAACTGAACCTTACCAGTGATTATCTGCAAATCCTTCTAGCAGCCAAAGCTAACACTGGCAGGGATAGTTCACTATAACATCCAACTTTTTGGGTTGCATGGTACCCTTGCAAACATTTGGCTAAGTATGGATTAATTCTTAAAGCCCCATGACCAGTTTGATCCTATCTATATGGGCGATGTAATAATCCTTTCTGATGATTGGGAACTCCCATTCATCCAGTTTTCAAACTGTGTAAAATGACATAAAACTGGTCAGATTAGCTGTGGATGCTTCTAAAACCAAACTAGGTATGACAAAGATAGCATACTTGGGATATGTGAAGGCATGAAAGTATTCTGACCCCAAAAAACAAAGTTAGATGCAGTAAGTAAGTAACTAACTTATACAATCATGAAAAAACAAGTATATTCTCTGGATTATTTTGAAATTACTATAAGTGTGTACCACACTTAGCCAGAATACTAAACTCTTTAACTGATTTGACAAAAGAGATGTCACTAAAAGCAAAATGAATAACGAAAATGGATAATGCTTTTAAGAATTTAAAGGCAGTACTATGGTCACAACCTATGTTCAATAAACCATTGCTGGTGTATACAGACTCTTTGTAGATGAGTCTAGGGACAGTGCTCACTCAGTTTTTGGAATAGAGAATATCATCCTTTATGCTACTGAGCCACAAATTAAGTAAAGAAGATATTAAATACTCCATGATTGAAAAAGAGTGTTTTGAATGAAATGGACCTCTCTTCCCTAAAATACTAAATACTAAGCAAAGAGTTCATGTTAATAACTTGATATGCCTGCCCCCCCCCAACAGACAGACACACAAACAGCAAAGTGGGAACATCAGTCTTTGCCAGTGGACTGTTTTACTTAAAACATATAAGAATTATAGCCATACCTGAAGTGTAAACATAAAAGACAGTCTTCAATAACAGACTGAGGAATCTACAACTCAGACTGAAATGAAACATGGTAGAAGAAAAAAACAAATTCACATGGGGGCATACTATGGCAGGCAGTGTATTATTGAACTTAGCAGTCAAATTGTACAAGAATATCATACCATAACCAATAAGCATAGGATGAAAATATCAGAGCATGCTCAGTACAGACAAAATTTATGGGTGTCTGAGGAAATGAAACCTAGAGTTAGAGTACATTGAGAATTGCCTGCAAAGAATGCAATATACAAATAGAGGTTTGTCTTTGATATCAAAGCATAAACAGAGCTGGTAAGAGGGAGAACAAGACACCAGCACCATCTGTCTATGGCCAAACCCCAGATCCTCAAAATAAAGTAGTACCAAGAAGGATATAAGAACACAAGAGTCCAGCATTGCATACAGACACAATCCTAAAAGGCAAACAGTTAAAGAAGACACCTAGGACTGGTTTGCTGGTGTCAAAGAAATGATGAGTGCCAGAAGTTCCTAGCCTAAGTGCAAAATTGGACATTGATGACCATATTAGCTTGACACTTTGACGCAGGATCCAGTCAGTTATAAAGTTGTAATATTTAAATGAATCTACAGTTTCAATCACTGTGTACTGTATTAAATATTCACCTTTCAATTTATGTCTCCCAAATCTCATATGCTTAGTTTTTGATGTATTTTATCAGTATATTATTCTACTATACCCACATGGTCAATTTAATCAAATTCTTTTGCAGACATGGCCCATCTGTAACACAAGTAATCAGTTTACCCCATTTCAAGTTATCTGCATACATACTATAGAACACCTCCTATGGAAAAGATGGATCTGAAAGATACAATCTAAATAAGTATGAGCCTAGGAAAGAGCCCTGTGGGACAACTTGACTGTAACCAAGTATTTCACCTGTCCACTTGTTGTATGATACTTTCCATGTCCTATTAGTAAGCCATGCAGCTGTCCATCTTATCAAGGGTACATCAATACCTGGTTGTTCTAATTTATCAATCAGTGCTTTCATTCATAGTTGTTATTATATTATTATACAACATCGTGTTACATGTGGTAATAGATCTATTTCAACATATGCATGCTGATATATGATTTCAAGTCCCAACCTCTCCAATTCTGACAATTCTTCTTCTTCTTTCAGCTTTTCCCAGTTAGGGGTCACCACAGCGGATCACCTGACTGCTCATGATTGGCAGTGGAGTTTTTTTACAGTGTTGAGTTGCCAGCCCAGTACCCAACCTTCCACAGAAGGCACACCCATGCATGCACTCATGCCTAGGGCCAATTTAGAGTGTCCAATCCACCTACAGCATGTCTTTGGGATGGGGGAGGAAACTGGAGCACCTGGAGGAAATCCACACAACCACAGGGAGGACATGCAGACTCCGCACAGAAGGCACCCCAGCCGAAGATCGAACCGGAGAACCTCTTGCTGTGAGGTTGGAATGCTAAACACTGCACCACCATGGCTGCCCCTCTCCAATTCTGACAATAACTTATCTAATATTACCTTCTCTATTATTTTTACACAACACGAAAGTAGTCTTAAGGGACTATATGACTCTGGATTTGTCCTACACCCCTTTCCCTTAAAAACAGGGTTAATAAGGGCATGTCTCCAATCTTGATTTTGCTGGATACAATATTTGGGCTCTAATGTTGCTTTGTTTTAGATGTTTAGTCAGTGACCAACATTTCTTCATCATTTCCAGAATTCTCGCAGAGTAGTCATTGTCAGATCTGATAAGGTGTTGATTAAATTTAAGTGGGGCTTCTCTCCAAGCTGTTTTAACACTTGTTCCTTATCAAAGTAAGAAAGGAATTTTATAACAATATATCTCGGTGCTGCTGTGGAGGATATGGGCAATGGCTTAGCAGTTGCCCTATGAGCTCTTTCTATATCAAACTACAGACCCTCTTGTAAGTCTAAAATTTTGGGAATTTCAAAATTAAAATCATGTTCTCACCTTCTGCCTTGACTGTACTCTGAAAATTTGGATATTGCACCTTCTCTCCTGATTTTCAAGATCATCAATTTTATTCATTATCCATGTATTTGTTTGAAAAGAAAGTCTGTATGCATTTCATCCTCCTTTAATCTTCCATCTGTGTAAGTTATGGCTGTCTCCATGTCCATTATTTTATTCAGATATTGTTGAAAAAGGCCTCTAAAAATGTCACTTTGTTTAGAAGTATTCTCACTTAGTTCCTCATATTTTGTTAGAAGTCATCTGTCTTCAGTGATAGTGACTGTACAGTGGAAGACATCAGGTGTAGTTCTTTCCTTAGTGCAGCATCAGATTGAAAAGAATTGGAGCTGTTAATTTTCATTTAAATTTAGTCTCAAATAATTTGACAAGGAATCGTTACCAATAGTAACAATATTTTAAAAAAATTAAGTATATATATATATATATATATATATATATATATATATATATATGTGTGTGTGTGTCTAATTTCTGCCTATTATATTAATTTTATAGAGCTCAGAAAAAGTCCTGTGCTTAGTTGGTCTTTTAGGTTCTGCCCCCATGTCTCCATTCTTGAGGTACCTCCCTATAGTTATGCCACCAATTAAATAATGATACTATAAGTTCTTGCTGAAGTGTTTTCAGGTCATTATTACTAATTCCATCTCCTCCCTGTGCTTTGTTTGGAACCAGTTTGCATAGTTCTTTTTCAATATAATCTAATTTGATTTCAGTATCTGAGGTTACCTGGATGTCATTGGTACAAATTATCACCCCTTTTTAGAGCCAAACTGTTTGCATAAATTTTGTAAATATGTCTATAATCTGTTGTGTCTGAATCAATTTGCATGTCTTTACTCTTTCCATTATGCTCAATATCTTTATATACATTTTTTTAAATTTTCTTGAGTTTGTCTCACACTATGCTTAATTTGTCTGTCCAGCTTGTTTATTTCAGTTCTCAAAGTTGTAGTTTAACTTCTTTTCCATTTCTTATATTTTTGTCTCTCACTTTAATTAAAAGTCTTGCTGTTATGGAAATATATTCTTTTGACGTTGTGTACCTATATGTTGATGTTAAACATTTTTTTATTTCTTTGCATTCAAACAATTTCTCTTTCAAAACATTCCACATTCCTTCTGCAGTTTTTTCCACTGAATGCATCACTCCATTTACTTTTACATAATTTTGCTTCCATATAATCTGTTATTAATCTTCTGTGCACTGGTTTAGATTTCAGTTTGACAGAATTATCTAGCAACAAATTATCCTTTATAACCCCATGATCATTGCACATCAACAGTGGTAAAACTTGACATCCATATTCATCAAGGACACCCACACCTCAAGACTGGTGGCAACGCACGATGCATCGGAGACCATCCAGGTGCAATTAACCATAGGCAAGACTGCTCTGCAAATTGTAGCATGTTACAGGCCACCCTCACAAACTCAGGAACCTCACATGGCCTTCCTGAAAACACTAGAGGGGATAAATGTATCACCAAACACTATCATACTAGGTGACTTCAATTACCCTAATATAGACTGGGAACACTACTCAAGCCCAAACACCCTAGCCCAAAAGTTCCTGGAATTCATAAACTCAAATGCCATGGAACAACTAGTCACCATCCCCACAAGAGGAGATAACATACTTGATCTCATCATCACGAACATGGGAGCACAATGTTCAACACCGAAGTATAACCCTCACTGGTGAGATCAGATCACAAACTAATCTCGCTGGAGGTCCTCATCCCACCCCCACCTGAAATAAAAAAGACCACAGTAAAGAACTTCTCAAAAGCCGACTTCACACTTCTAAAGACTAGTGTGGTCTCCTTTAAGGCCCCCGGCGGAAAACAGTACTCAAGCCGCTGAATCACTTACAAACACCTTCTACCAGCACCTGCAGGACTGCATGGATAAGGCAATCCCAAACAAAACAAAGACTCTTAGTACCAAAGGCAAGCGTCCAGTCTGGTGGACCCCAGCCATAAACAAACTCTACAATAAAAGGAGGAAGCTACTACAAGATAGAGCAAAATCCTTAAAAGGTAAGACACCCTTGATCACTATAAGTAAAAAACTAAGAGCTCTCATAAAATCATCCAAAGCAAATTTCGAGAGAAAAATAGCTAAAGACTCAAAAGACAATCATAAGGCCTTCTTTAGCTATGTTAGAAACCTAGGAGGAAACTCCCAGATATGCTCAGAACTAGTTCAAAATGATGTGAAGATTACTGATCCTACAGACATTGCCAACATACTGGCTGACAGGTTCAGTGCAAACTTCTCCCCTCCCCAAAAGGAGAGATATCTATACCAAACGATTGCAGCCCCCCAAACATCTCCAGCGCCCAAGTGAGAACTGCTCTCTCCAAAGCAAGAAACACAGCATCCATGGGACCTGATGGTGTCCCCGGCTGTGTGCTCCACGAACTCAATGAGGAATTAAACCCACAGCTAGGACAGCTGTTTAATCAAAGTCTTACCTCTGGATACTGCAACTGTGGTCCCACTTCACAAAGGCGGTGCCTCCACCGACCCTGGAAATTACCGGCCCATTAGCTTGACAAGCCTTATCTGCAAAGCCATGGAGAGGATCATAATGGACCTCATAAATAAAGACATAGGGAATTTGCAGACTTTGGATCCAACCCAGTTTGGCTTTGTCAAAGGCAGATCATGACTTTTAAACTTGGTTGACTTCTTCGAAACAGTCACCAAAGCCATTGACGAGGGAAAGGCAGTCCATACAGCCTACCTCGATCTGGCTAAGGCCTTCGATACAATACCCCACTCAGGTATCATTGAAAAACTCATCAGCTTAAATGTTAACCCATACATCACAAGATGGGTTGCAAACTGGCTGAGTGACAGAACCCACAGGGTCAGAGTTGCTGGCGCCATGTCAGACTCAAAACCTGTCACAAGTGGTGTCCCACAGGGCTCAGTCCTGGGCCCACTCTTGTTTGGCATCTACTTTTCCGAAGTACAAGCAAACACAGGAGGGTTATGGCTGACAAAGTTTGCAGATGACTGCAAACTGGGCGCCATAGTAGAAAACACATCTGACACGGATATCCTTCAGAAGGGTCTCACAGAAATGGATAACTGGCGCCAGAGCCACGGCCTGAAGTTAAATGCCAAAAAATGCATTGTCATACCCTTTGGGAAAAACAAGGTTACCCCTAGCTACCAAATAGGTGGCAATCCACTGAGCACAGAAGAAGTTATCAGGGACCTGGGGACCCAGGTTGATAGTAGTCTGTCATTCGACACCCATGTAGCTAAAGTAGTTAGGAAGACCTTCTACATTGCCCACCTTATCATGAAGGGATTCTCATCTAGATCAAGGGAGGTCATAGTCTCCCTTTACTCATCACTCATCAGACCAATGATTGAGTACAATGCCCCATTCGGATGTATCTGACCCGACACTTGCAGCAGCTGGAGAGGCCACAAAAGTTCCTCACCAAAAGGATAAAGGGTCTCAAAAATCTGTCCTATGCTGCCCGACTGAAAGAACTCCAGCTCTATTCAGTCGCCACCGCTTGCTCAGAGGTGACCTTTGCCTAACATACAAGGCCATGTCAAACCCAGATTTGATGAATATGCTTCACCTCAAAAAATCTATATCCATCAGAGCCACAAGGGCGGGAGACATAAACCTCGACACGGCTATTAATAGGACGTGCTGGAGGGATAGATTCATCACCCAAAGACTCCTATGCTGTGGAACAAAATCCCGGTACATGTGAGGCAGAGCACCTCGCTGGCCTTGTTCAAGAGAAATCTTGACCAATGGATGGGAGATCGCAGATATACCCCAGGGATTACCTCAGTGTCACTGCTCGACAGAGGCACAGCAAAATAATGGGTATAGTTCCCCATACTAAAGGGGTGGCGTAAGCCACAAAACGATGGGCTAGGCTTGTAAATGCCCTCGGGCAGATAGCCTAGTATGAACCTATGAACCTATGAACCTATGAAGTAACATTAATTTCATTAGGAACACAATGTTTAGTATGTCTCCTTTCCTGGTATTTTTTTTTTTTACAATCTGAACCAATTGTTGTTGCTGAACATAAGTTGTGAATAATTTCCTTACTAATGTTGTTGAATAAATTTTATTCCAATCTGTTTTTGGAAAATTTACGCCCCCCCCCGCAATATTTTTTCTTTTTCCTATATTTCATGCAAGAAATGTATTAACTCTTCTAGGTCATAAGCACTTGACTTTGGTGGTCTATGCACTCTAACATTTGTTATATGTTCCAAGGTTTTTTTTATTGTCACAGTTACACATCCATATTATTGGTGTTATTACTTAATGTGTAAGAATCACAGTTCTCATAACTATATTTAATCCCTATGATAACTCCCCGACCTGATTTTTTGTTAAAATGCCTGTTACAGTAAAAACATTTATAGCCTGACAGAACTGGTTTCCAGTCATTGTTCTTTAACCATGTTTCAAAAACAATAACATCAGCCTTGTGGCAACGTAGCAAAATTTCCAATAAAAACCTTTAATATTAATGCTCCTAGCATTAACAACCATCACAGATGCATTAAATGTTGCTATCTGTGAACTGTTAAATTTTTGACTTGGCAAAAATCCTGCCTTGTGTTTGTCAAATATTGCAAAATATTTGCTGCAAAAATTCTCTTCCCTGATTTTGGCAAGTGCATGCCACCCTGTTTGATCACTTGTATACCTACAATTAATTGTTAAGACATTTTTTGATGTAGGTATTTACTGAAAAAAATCACTCATGATGACCTGACTCTCCTTTCTATATGTCATTTGTGAAAAATACATCCTAACATCTGTACAAGTTATGCTCTATAAGAGGGCTGTAAATTCCCTACTAAGAGATAGAGTCTTTGCAGATGAGATAATTTGCGCTGACATGAATAAAAACAGATCTGTGCATCCTTACATTAAGGCATCCTAAAGCCTGTCTCTTATCTCCTACTTTTTCTCCTGGCAAATGTAATACTATTCAAAGTACATTATCTTCTCTGCAAATGTAAGTATCAGTTCCTCTAATAAATGAATCTCCATTTACAAGAGTAATATCTGCTCTATCAGCTGTTATAAAGGAATAATCTTTATCACAATTAGTCTTATTAATCCCACTGCTTTCATTGCAAGCATACAATTCTCATCTAGCTGTCTTTGAACATCCACATTTTTAGCCATATTGTCAACATCTGTCTTTCTTCTCTTTTTTTCTTACAGTAATACTCTTCAATCCTTCAGTGTTGAATTCTGATTTCTTTCTTTTCACCTGCTCCATGCCTTTTTTTCTACCTTCTCTTTTGGAAAAAAGTATGCCCTTTTTTGTAGACTGAAGGTTTGCTGACAGAAAAAATGTTATCATTCCATGTAATCTGTGTGTTACATAACAAAGCAATGCCTTTTTCAGTATGTATTCTCTATGCTTTGCAGACATTTATCAGTTTCTTTTTCTTCCTTGTTATTTATTGTGAACTTCTTTCTTTCTTGTTTTTATTTCCTTCTGTATGCTCTGTATCCTCAGATCACTGACTACATGTATCCAGAATGTCAGACTTGTTAATGGCATTATCTTGTTTCATAGGGGCTGAGTGATCTTTACAGACAATATACACTTCAATCATCATCACTAAGTCTAGATTTACTACTAATAATGGTAAGCAAATCATCCGTTTGACATGAGGAACAGATCACCAATCGTCTCAGGTGTTACTTTTAAATATTCATAGCATTTATTACACTGTACAAGATATTTGTGCTTTAGCAAACCATTAATGATATAATCATTTAAGGAATCCATACTCAACGACAAATGAATTAAAAATTCTGGAAGAAAAAAATAATCAAAATCAGTTACCACAGAATTCAAAGAGAACTTAAATCAACTTTTATGAGAAAAGTCACTCAAACAGTATACAGCTAAATATTAACTTAAGTAGAGTAAAGTTGTTGCTCTGACCATACAAGTTGTGAAATTCACACAAACGTTGGAATTCCTTTACTATTGCTCACAATTGCACCTCCTTTTAACAGTAAAGATTAATAAATCACAAACAAACAGACACAGGATTGTTTAGATAAGCTCTGAATTGTCTTCTCCGCAGTCTGTGTTAATATATATTGGACTGGGCCACTTGAGATGGTTAGAGTTTTCCAGTCTAACACCTATCCCTTTCTAACTAACAGTGAAAATTAAAGATAAAACAACAAAAAAAATCAAAGTAGATCTTCTTGCCTGCAAGCTATCTCTTCCTTTTTATGAACAGTGAAAACAGTAGTAAAAATAATATATAAATTCAAATAAAACTTCTCTTACCAGGCTGCTGCACAATCACACACCAATACAGGCTTGTTTAGATAAGCTCTGGATCTATTTAGTAGATCATACCACAGATAATTGGGATAAATGTTATGCTTTCCATCCAGAGATCCAAGTTACTGTTGAATATGGACAGGGATGAACTTTGTTTTATGTGGCTGGGGAGTCTTTTCCAAAGCAGTGGTATCCTCTGCAAGAAACATCTCTCCCACCAAACCATTCTGTTGATGTTGTAGAAGAGGTTTACATCTCTAGATCAAGTATTTCTGATGCCATCTCACTTGCTGATGTGCATTAAATCCATCAGTATGGGGTCGGAGGATGCCTTGTATGCCAGTCACAGGTCACTGCTTAGCAGTCTGTAGGATACCAAGTACAGTGACAGGGCTTTGAGATGATCCATGTAGAACATGTTGTTTAGGCCTTGTACCCTTTTAGTAAGGTATGTCTCAGGACATTCCAGTTGTTGCATGTGTCTGGACAGGATATGTCCAGGTATGGGCTGCTCATGATATTATAAAAATTAACAATAAAACAAAAAAAAGACAAAGTTAGTGTCAGGGTCAAAGAGATCAGCTCTGTGGGAAAAATAACATTAATGTTGAGGATATCAATCACAAAATTAAAGCCTTCGGTTCCAAAGATGTTGAGTGCTGACCAATATACAGCACCCAGTAAAGACTAACCCCTAAGAGAGATTAGGCCAAAATGTCTGGACTACTGCTGCTGAAAAGGGTTGATGTTGAAGAAATGGTCACTCTATACCAAACATTTGTCCCAAATGAGATTTGGGATTCCAGCCACAGGATGAAGGCCTGTTTGCTAGCAAATCATCCACAAAAATATTACATCATGTAGAAAAGACAGACTGGGTCCACAGTACAGTCAGAGCATGTACTTGACCCAGGGAAGAGGTCAAAGCATCAAGGCAAATGCTGAATCCCTCAATGTCATCAGCAAACAAAAGTTAGGAACCAATGCACTGCATCCGACTCCTAAACAAGTTTCTAGCAAAAGAAGCCAATGACAGCTCTAAAGGCCATACAGATCTATAAACAAGGCCTAAACAATGGTAAAGGCTTGAAGATCCACTGCATCAGACTCATGAACAAAGTCCAACAGTTGCTACTACCACTAAGCAAATCTCCCTTTAACTTGTTTGGAGAGTTAATCCTCAACTGTCCAGCCTCAGCCACTTGCACTAGCCAGATAGTTGTGGACTACATCCCCCTACCTGACACTACAACAGAGAAAATACAACATCCAGCCCTGCAAAAGCTTGCAGACTTGTCTTTTTACTCATTTGGGGACTGAACCCACCCCAAGACTGCGGCAAAGTAAATGAAACATCGACCCATGTGCAGGCTTACAGACTTGTCTTTTTATTCAGCGTAAGGAGAAATTACCTAGGATCATAAGATCATAGGAAGTTACTAGGTTATTGGGCCTAAGGCCCTTACAAGCCTAGCCAAGAAGGGATGTTACGACCTCCTTGTCCCTGGATGAGATACCGTTACTAATGAAGTGGGCCACGTAGAAAGCTTTCCATACAATGAAGACAATATGATGGTTAAAAGTCAGTTTGCTATCAACCTGGGTGCCCAAGTCCCTCACAAATGATTGCATGCTTAGGACCTTATTATTATTGTGATAATTTGTGGGGACATCACTCTCCCTAAAGGGGATGATGATGCATTTTTTGCTATTCATTTTGAGGCCATGTTTCTGGCATCAGTCATTTGTTTGGGGTGAGACCCTCTTGGAGGATGTCCACATCACTAGGGGAATGGATAACAGCACCCAGCTTGCAGTCATCTGCAAATTTGGTCAGCAATAGCCCACTGGTTTTGGCCTGCACCTCAGAAAAGTATTTCCAAACAATAGAGGCCCCAAGATTGATCCCTGGGGTACACTGCTCATTATGGGTGCACTGCTTGAGGTGGCTTCCCTTATTTTGACTAGGTGGGTTCTTTCAGTAAGCCAGTTTGCTACTCATTTGGTAACATATGGATTGATACCTAGTTTAGAGAGTTTAGCTATTATACCTGAGTAGGCAATAGTATCAAAGGCTTTGGCAAGGTCAAGGTAGGTTGTGTGCACCATCTTCCCCTCGTCCATGGCTTTAGTAACTGTCTCAAAGAAGTCAGCAAAATTTAACAGGTATGACCTCCCCTTAATGAAACGGAACTGTGTGGGATCAAGTGTTTGGAGGTTGCCAGCGCCCTTGTTAATGTGGTCCATGATAATCTGCTCCGTGGCCTTGCAGATCAGGCTAATTAGGTGGATGAGTCTATAATTTCCTTGATCAGTGGATGCTCCACCTTTGTGCAAAGGGATGGCAGTGGCTGTCCTCCACTTGGCTGGGACAAACCCAGTACTCAGGCTTTGGTTAAATAGGGTGCATAGTGGTGCTTCAAGTTCCTGCCTGAGTTCATGTAGGATGGAGTCTGGAATGTTATTGGGTCCCATGGAGGCTGTATTTTTTGCCTTAGAAAGGGCAGTGATGACTTGCTCCTTAGAGATAAGGGATAGAAGGCAGGTGCTGGGGATGTCCTGATTTACTGATGGAGGACAGAGGGGTGAAGTTTTCACTGAACCTGTCTGCCAGTAGATTGACTATATCTACTGCATGTGTGTATGTGGTGTCCTTGACTATCAATTCTGAGCAGATCTGAGTGTTTCCTTTGAGACTGCGGACATATGTGAAGAAGGCCTTATGACTGTCTTTAGTAGATGTGGCCAGTTTGGACTCGGAGTTTGCTTTGGAGGATTTCACTAGTGCTCTTATCTGCTTGTTCATGCTAAGGAGAGATTTCTTCCAGTTAGGCACCAACTCTTTCTTGGTCCTGGACAGCAATTTTTTCTTTTATTATAGAGTTTATTTATTGCAGATATCCACCAGACAGGTTTACCCTTCCTTGAGGAGGAGGATTTTGTCCTATTGGGTATTCCTGATTCCATGCAACTATATTAATGATCGTATAGTACTTTGGTGTAGGTTTGGATATACGTACCAGTTCCTATGAAGGGGGAGGGGGCTGTGAAGCTGTTATACCGTTCCTTAGGAGGTTGTAATCAGCTTTGGAGAATTTTTTTGTTTTACCCTTGCTGGGGGGGATACCAAGTCCATGATATTTTTACCTCTTGTGGGAATGCCTACCAACAGGTCTAAGGCCTTTACATTGATGAAGGAATCTCTGGGCATTTGTGTTTTGGCATGAGTATTTCTTCCAATCTATGGTTGAACAGTTAAAGTCACCCAGGATCAGGGTAAAGGGTTGAATCTTGATAGATTCAGAGGTCCAGATAGGTGGAGTGGGCATCTTGAGTCAAAGTTGGGGGCCTGTAGCTAGCTATAATTTGAACAGGGGGTCTTGTCAATTGTTAACTGCACCTGGAGTATCTCCTGTGTATCATACTGTTTGACCAGCCTGGAAGTGTGTATGTCTTTTATATATATTGCACCTCCACCTCCTTTTGCTTGGTTGCCCATGGTTTGGGGTCTGAATGTATGATAGGATGAGTAACTTGGTATGGCTGGGGTGCTGTCCTCAGCTTTGAACCAGGTTTCTGTGACTGCACAAAATTCAGCATCTTCCAGGGTCAATAATGCTTGCAATGTGTGCAGTTTCATGTTTTGACTTCTAGCGTTTAGCAGCATGACCTTTAATTTACGCTTTGATGAAATTTTCATGTTGGTAGTTTTGACCTCATGGCTTTACCTAAAAAGGCACTATGGGGTGGCAAGAGCCTTTGCCAGGAGTCTGAAGCCCAGGGGAGACAGATGCAGGCCATCTCTGGCAAAGCATCATGATTTGTCAACTGTGTCATCCCAGGCTGTCAGGTACTGGATCCCCTTGGAATGACACCAGAAACTAAGTCAATTGTTAAAGTCAATCATTTTCTGTCTGTATTGAGGCATCATTCTGGGTAATGGTGGCATGCTGCTTAAGGCTAGGAACATACGTGCCTGGGACACATATTCAGCAAGGTCGATCATGTCTGTCTTCATATAGTCCAGGGAGTTACATCTCAGGTCATTCACTCCAACATGGACTATGACAGAGTCATAACAGTACCTGTTGAAAGACTTGAGTGCATTGGTGACATGGTGGATTCTGGCTCCTAACAAACAACTAACAGTGACGTCCTCCTTATCCAGCTGGGTGAAGGGCACATCTGTGTGTCTCATAATGGAGTTTCCTAATGAATAATATGTTGGTTTATTTTTAGACCTTAGTGGCTGTGAGACACAGGTCTGTGGACTATATATAGTGTGGTGGGCAGTGGAGTTTGCATGTGTTTTTACCTCAGAGGTCTCTTTGGGTATATTTTAGTTGAGGACCTCCACATATGTAAGGGTGTGTTGTGTAGGAGTGGTTGATGTTTAAGGTGTGGTGTTTGTGTTGACAACCTTTTCAGTGTCAGATATACTGGCTTGTGGGGGAGAGAACAATGACTCTAGGTTCTTGATGTAATTGCATCTTTTACAAATTGTGTTTCTAGGTGGTCGTAGTAGAGGGTTGTCCATGTACATGAGAACATAATCGACCCACCCACAGACTCCTCTGCCTACAGAATGTCAGCTAGTAGACAGACACAGTTGATCAGGTGTAATGTACAATGTCTTCAATGCATGCCTTGGAAAGGCCATATTTTCCCAGGCCACATGCTTGCCTATCTAACGGCAACCAGCTACATATGGTCATACTGGTAACTGTACACACATAGCAAGGCTATATTAACAGTTTTCCCACTCCGAGGACACTAGATAGAATAACAGTACCAAGCAATATCACTCTGCAGGCCATACATGCTGTCTAACGCAATACTACTTTGTGTACTTCACAAGTACTGTGCCTGCAATTACATATATAACAAACATAACTTGTGGCACATGTGATAAGTACTGTAAGCTATATTGTCTAATAGGTAGGTAGGGGTTCTAATTGCATAGTATCCAACCTGTGTGTGTGTGGGGGGATATATCCCCTTGCAGCACTAAGGAAATGCACTTTTGGGCTATCTCTGTGCAATGGTTATGCATTTTATGGCCCTGTGAGTAGCTCCTGGCCTCTACATTGCCCACAAGGCCTGCTGATGTCATCCACCTTAAAAGTTCTGGCAGCCAGTCTAATAGCATATAAACTCTGTGGCACATGTGCTAAGTACTCAGAGCCGTAGCATGTAATAGTAGATAAGTAGGGGTTCTAATCTCACAGCAGCCAACCCTGTGTGTGTGTGTATGGTAATATATCCCCTTGCAACACCAAGGACATGCCCATATGGATTATCTTCATGCAATGGTCATGCATTTTATGGTCCTGAATTGCTCTCTTCTACATAATCATAACTGATGTCTGTCACCTGTCTGACCCGGACACAGGATATTTATAGATATGTCAATTCCATCCCCACACTATCTACATTTGTACATTCAGAAAACCAAAGTGACATGTATTGAGGGTAGTAGACCTTAGCACAAAGTATGACTGCATGATTAGACTGACTGACCCCATTGTCCCTAATCAACTGTTCTACAAATATGCACCTAGGGAGCCATACATGTATACTGCTGTACCTTGCTGATGTCATATTTCTGCTGTGTTGTATTGCATCCTGTGCCGCTGTATTGCTGCCATGTGTCCATAGTTTTTTTCCCCAGACTCCTGGAACAGAAACATACACAGGTCTGTGAGACACATGTCATCTTGTAACACCAGTATTGCATCATACAACATAAGGTGCACAAAGTTTGGTGTGTAGTCATGTAGTCCTCACACATTCCAGCATACAGTATCTGCAGTATCTGTTGAATAAGTGGCATGGCAAAACAATGCTGCATTACACACATACATGTCAAGTGATATAATCACTTTGTGCATCAGACACATAGCTTAATTTACCTGCATCGATGGCAAGGATGACAGGGATGTGGCACAGGTATCAGTACATGCACAGGGTGTGGTGTGGAGGTGCTGGAGGCCTAGACTGTGCCAAACAGTTGATGGCATGTTTGAGAGTCAGGAAGGGGTGGTGGATAAACGGGCCATGGGGAGGTGCCGTGTGCATATGTAGTTGACCTGCATGTAACAGAGATGTTTGAGTGTGTGGGCATCTACACAGTCAAGCCCAGGGCTAGCCCTACACATGTTCATAGGTTCATAGGTTCATAGGTATGTACTAGGCTAATGGCTTTGGATCCTTTGCAAGCTTAGCCCATAGGATTACCCTAGCATCATGCCACCTGACCTTAGTTCCCAGTGCATCTGTTGAGTAGAGCAACTGGAGTGATCCCCAGGGTGAATTTTCTATTTCCCATCCACGCATCAAGATTTTTATTGAAGAGGGCCAGTGAGCTGCTCTTTTTGACGTGTATGGGAAGTCTATTGACTGTAGCATTGCACCATTTGTTAGGGACAAAGCCTGAATTGAGGTCTCTGAAGTGTGTGATGTGAAAGGATTGGGGTTTCTTTAGATGTACCATTTCTAGCAGAGCTGAGTCAGACATGGCTTTGTAAGTCAAGCAGAGATCACCTCTAAGTAGGTGATATGAGACAGAGAATAGTTGGAGTTTTTTGAGTCTGTCCATATAGGACAAGTGTTTAAGGCCTAGGATCTTCTTTGTGAGGTACTTTTGTGGCCTCTCCAATGTTGCAGGTGTCTAGTGAGGTACATGCCAAATTGGGCATTGTACTCAATGATTGGCCTAATGAGGGAAGAGTAGAGGGAGACAATTACCTCATTATTCCTGGATACAAAGCACTTAGTAATGAGATGTGTCACATTGAAGGACTTTCTGACCACAGTAACAATGTGGTGGTCAAAAGAGAGTTTGCTGTCAGACTGTATTCCCAGATCTCTTATAACGCCTTCTGTGTTCAGTGGACTACCATCAATGTGGTAATTCATGGGAACTGAGTTTTTCCCAAAGAGGATGACACATTTTTTTGGCATTGAGCTTAAGGCCATGGTTCTGAAACCAATCATTGGTCTCAGTGAGACCTTTCTGTAAGATAACAACATCATTTGGGGAGTTAATTATACCATCCAACTTGCAATCATCTGCAAACCTTGTCAGCCAGAGCCCCTTCATGTTGACCTGGACTTCAGAGAAGTAGATACCAAACAGGAGAGGACCCAGGACCAAACCCTGTGGGACTCCACTTATGACTGGTCAGCAGTCTGACTTGGAGTTAGCTACTTTCACACTGTGGGTTCTATCTGTGAGCTGGTTTGCAACCCACCTAGTGCTATAAGGATTGATGGTTAGCTTAGTGAGTTTTTCTATGACTCCTGATTGGGGAATGGTATCAAAGGCCTTGGCCAGATCAAGGTAGACTGTATGAACCACGTTTCCTTCATCCACAGCTTTGGTGACCCACTCAGAGAAGTTGACCAGGTTAAGCAGGCATGATCTACCCTTCACAAAACCAAACTGTGCGGGATCCAGAATTTATGGGTTCCTATAGCCTTGTTTATTAGGTCCATGATGATGCGTTCCATAGCTTTGCATATCAGACTCATCAGGCTAATGGGGTGATAGTTCCCAGGGTCTGTATTTGCTCCTCCTTTGTGGAAACGGATGACTGTAGTATTGCACCATTTGGTAGGGACAAAGCCTGAGGTGAGGCTATGATTGAACACGGCACACAGGTGATGTGCCAGTTCACTTTGTAGTTCATGTAGAACTCAACCAGGGATATTGTCAAGTCCAATAGAAGCTGTATTCTTGGCCTTGGACAGTGCTGTTTTAACCTGTGCAGCAGTAATACTGGGTGCCTGGCAATTTACTGGTATTGTGATTGGTCCTTTGTGGGGGAGAGAGGGTAAAGTTGGCACAGAATCTGTCGGTCAGTATACTGGCAATATCTGTTGGGTCGGTATAGGAGATGCCATTGTGCAGTAGCTCAGATCAAATCTGGGTATTGCCGTGGAGATTCTTTACATAACTATAGAAGGCCTTGTGTTTGTCTTTACTATCTGCTGCAATTCTGTTTTCATAGCTAGCTTTAGAAAATATGATGAGGGATCTCAACTTTTTGTTAAGGCTGATAAGGGAGTTTTTCCAGTCTTGGTACTTCACCTTATTCTGCATTAGTTTCCTCCTTCTGTTGTAGAGTTTGTTTATGGCAGGGGACCATCAGATTGGCTTCCTTTTTTTGGAGGAAAGTGTCTTGATTCTATTGGGTATGGCAAGATCCATGCATTTGTGTATATGTTCATACAGTGCATTGGTGTATGATTTGGCATTCATGCAACTATTCTCCATTTGCATGGGTGCCGTGAAGTTAGCCACCTCTGTATTTAGGAGCCTAAAGTTAGCTTTGGAGAAGGTTTTCATGGCATTTACCTTTGCAGGGGGGGGTGGGAGGGATGTGGATTTCCAAGGTGATCAGTTTGTGGTCAGATCTAACCAGGGAGGAGTTGACTATTGGTGTAGAGCAGCAGTTGCCCATGTTAGTAATGACTAGGTCAAGGATGTTGCTACCTCTAGTGCGGCTAAGAATGAGCTGGTCCAAGGCATTGGAATTAATGAATTCCAGGAAACGTTGGGCAAGTGTATTGGTACATGAGTAGCTTTCTCAGTTAATGTAGAGAATGTGTATGTTGGACAGCTGTGGACCATACATGGTAGATTGGACGGTTCCCCATCTCCAGCCGCAAACATAGGAACTAGCTCTGCCAGGAGTTTCACTGGCACCACCATGCCCAGTGTCAGATGTGGTGCTAGTACCTAATGGTCACTGTTGTCTTCTGGGTCTGTGTTCCCCTTGGCACCAACCAGGACCCCATGCCTATGGCCTGCCATTTCATGGTGTGGACAGCACACTTCCTTCTGTAGTGCTGAAGGTACTGCCACCACATGGACTCTCAGGGGTTGGTGTTGCTAACCTATGTCCATGGGTCCAACACCCCAGGCAGTCATTCAAGCACAATGTGTGGCCCAAGACAGACACTGTGTCAGCCCACCATCTGTCCACTGCATCAGTGAACTGCTCTAGGGTGTCCCCAATGCAGTTGAGGCAGTCACTGATGTCAGAATGTGCTGCTTCCATAACCCTAAGCATAGAACTGGTGTTCCCTTTAGAATGTACCTGTGCCTCCATGATGGTCTGAAACATATACTGAGTGACTCAAGATGTGACACCTGCAACAGGTGGTGCATGGACAGCAGGCCTGCTCGAAGCACCCCTGTCAGTCCACCTATGTGGGATGTCGCTAGCTCTCTGGATGTGGCCAGTGTCTACATTCACTGAAGCCATAGTTGCCACACTTTCCTGTTCAATGTATGCACTCTCTGACTGTCCAATATCTGTGGCCTCTGGGGACTGGGTAGGTGTGGGCATACTGACCGTGTGTGGAGACAGTGGGGGTAGAAGAGGGATGTCAACCTCTGGGACAGATTCAGCCACCACCAACCCCACCTGTGCCTCACTATGGCCACCATCATCATCATCAGAGTCCAATGAGACATTGACATCAGGTTATGAGGGGGACAGACTCAAATCCCCCCAGTTACCTGTGAAAACCAAGACAAAAGCAATACATTGCTACGTGCACTTTTATGTATGGTACTCCACACAGACTCATACAAATGAGGATCCACAACTGTAGTACCAGTCTTACATCTACTCATCTCCACTCACATGCACAACAGACAACCTCACAACAAGATACACATACAAATCAAAGCCTTTATAACATGCACTTCAGCTACATCCAGCTAAAATTTCCAGTAAACCTTACCCGTATGGTATGCAATATGACACCATACATGTAAAACCCAGTGCATCTATCTTGATAATGATATGCCAGTACTAGATTCACTGCCTCAGGTGTGTAACATTTACCTTTTGTGTTTGAACAGGCATCTTGAATTACTTTCCTCATGCATACCAGGCTGCGTAGTCACTTACAACTATAACTGCAAATGTTTTAATATTCATTCAAATACAGACCTGTAATTATCCAGTCTATGAACTGTAGTAAACTGTTCCAGAATGTTACATACACATATTCTAATCTGGCTAAGCTCAACATTTGTACATAGGTCAATATGGCATCCCTTAACTTTCACAGGGTATGTATGATCCATAAAACAGTGGCCTGCTTACCAGGTACAGGATCACGAGCTTGGGCAACTCCTGATAGACCTATGAAAGGGTGAAGGAGAGGTATTTTCAGCACCACCATAATGTGCAGCATTACAGGGTAATATATGGTTAGATTTACTTGTACAGTAGACACCATTACTGGCTGTATTGCTGAGATTCAGATTATTTGTGTACAACTAAGTTTACACCCCAACACCCCCAATGCAGAAAGACCTGACACCCATGTACAAGTATGTACAGTCTGCCACTATGACTGATACAGGATTATACTGATGAATGCAGTAAGTCTACCTAGATGCTCCTCTGGTGTGTAGACTGGGGCACCCACCTCCACGATGTATGGTGTGATGGATGCCTAGGAGCTGTCTTGTGTTCCTAGATTCACCAGGAATTACTCTGTGGCTGAGAGTGGTTGTTCTGTTGCGGCACTCCACTGCTGGTGGACCGATCCCTGACAACATCAGCTTCACTTCTTGGTGCAGCATTCACCATGTCTGTGGCCCGGTGTCGCACCTGCCCATAAATCCTGTCCTGTTGGCCAATCTGATTGACAGCCCACACAAGTTCTGCCCACAATGCTACCAGCAGTTCCCAATTATGTCTCCCCCTGTACAACCAGATCTGATGGTGCTGTCTCAGTCCATCTACTATTATTTCAATCACCACATCTGAGAAGGGGGCTGCCTTCTGCAGTACATGGTTCCTAAAAGACAAATATAAAGGGAAGACATTACAGGACCAGATACGTGGGTGTCCGCTATGTACAAATCCAGCACACCCATAATGGTCTGCACTATCCATTGCTCCCTCACAAGTCATACCCTACAGTCTGGCAACACACTACATGTGTGGATCCCACCAAGATAGTAGAAATACTGGGGTATGTCCCTGTGTGCAGTGACAGATTCTGCTGTATGTTCCTATACCCAGCACTGCAGTCTACTGTAGTGTGTCTCCTATGAGCAAACCCCCACTAATATGTCATACAGCCACTGACAGACAAATAGCTCTGTGCTATTACAACCACTATATGAGGAGAGTCCAGCAACACCAGTGTGCCACAATGACAGAAAACAATGCAAATCTACTTTAGTATATGTTCCCTGTAGGCATCATACATCTCAATTATACAGCTGTTTGCAGAAAGTCAAGATGTTTTCCTCATAGGTTTGGTCATTTTCACACAAACTTGTGGATGTCTGGCATATGGCTGGCCAGTCATTGATGGTTGACGTCAGAAAATAAAGACAGACATCTCAGTTGCAGACATCATAACACAGTTATGGTACAGGAATACCTGTTATTCTATTCACCAGCTTAGTTTGTATGAGCAACATATAAACACTGTCCCTCATTCTGGGTCTTTGTCCCTCCATTAATTACAGCTTTGACCAGATTTTTTGCTGTAAGAGCTTGATAAGTATGTTAGTCATAGGTTCATAGGTAGGTACTAGGCTATCTGCTCGAGGGCATTTATAAGCCTAGCCAGAGTGTGTCGGCTTTCGCCACCCCATTGATTAATTAACTGATCCTCTGTTAAGCAGAACCAATGAAGTGATCCCAGGGGTGTATTTTCTGTTACCCATCCACTCGTCAAGGTTTTTCTTGAAGCATGTTAGTGAGGGGCTCTGCCTGATGTAATTTGGAATTTTGTTCCAAAGCATGGGGAGTCTCTGTGACAGGAATCTATCCCTCCAGCATATTCTATTTATTGTTGTGGTGAGGTTTAGCTCACTAGAGCACTTGGCTCGTAGTGACTTGGATTTCTTTAGGTTCACAGATTAGGTTCATAGATTAGTACTAAGCTAACCGCCCTTGCGAGTCATTTTAAGCCTTGCCAATTATCCCTTGTGAGACTCAAACCCTGCACCTTGTATTTGTAAGGCAAACACCTTAACCATTAGGCCACCCTCCCACAGAAGGTGGAGCATGTCCATCAATTCTGAGTTGGACATGGCTTTGTAAGTCAGGCAGAGATCACCTCTGAGTAAGCAATATGTCAATGAGTACAGCAGGAGTTTTTTCAGTCGGGCTGCATAGGACATATGTTTGAGGCCAGTAATCCTCTTGGTGAGGTACTTTTGTGGGCTTTCCAGCTGTTGGAAGTGTCTTGTGAGGTACATCCCAAATGGGGCATTGTACTCCATAATGGGTCTAATGAATGATAAGTAGAGGGGCACTATAACCTCTTTATTTCCAGATGCAAACCCTTTAGTAATTAGATGGGCCACATAGAAGGATTTCCTAACTACTTTGGCAATATGATTGTCAAAGGAGAGATTACTATCTACCTGGGTCACCAGATCTCTTATTACCTCTTCTGTATTAAGGAGGCTGCCACCTATGTGGTAATTCGTGGGTGTTTTGTTTTCCCAAATGGGATGATTATGCATTTTCTTGCATTTAGCTTGAGGCCATGACTTTGACACCAGGTGTCCATCTCAGTGAGGCCCTTTTGGAGGATGTCCATGTCAGCCAGAGAGTCAATTATGGCTCCCAGTTTGCAGTCATCAGTGAACTTGGTTAGCCGTAGCCCTCCTGTGTTTGCCTGTACTTCTGAGAAGTATATGCTGAAAAGTAGGGGTCCCAGGACCGAACCTTGCAGGACACCACTTGTGACTGGTTTAGAGTGGGACCTGGAGCCCATTATTCTTACCGTATCAGTTCTGTCTGTAAGCCAGTTGGCATCCCATCTCGTGACGTAGGGGTGTATGTTCAGGCTGGTGAGTTTTTCTGTAATACCTGAGTGAGGAATGATGCCAAAAGCCTTGGCGAGGTCAAGGTAGGCTGTGTGAACCACCTTTCCCTCGTCTATGGCCTTGGTGACTGTCTTGAAGAAGTCAACCAGATTTAGTAGGCATGATCTGCCCTTAACAAAGCCAAACTGGGTCAGGTCAAGTGTTTGGAGGTTCCCAATGTCTTTGTTAATGTGTTCCATGATGATGCACTCCATAGCCTTGCATAGCTCTCATGCAAACAGGGACAAATGTCAACATAACTGGGGACATACCCAGAGTACATCATGGACATCCAGGGACACTTTTAAAATGTTAGAACTATTTATGTGATACATTGACAGAATGGGAGGAGGTGTATTACTGTACATCATTTGACATGACAGGAGTGTTCATCCTTACTTATTGTCACTATATATTATGTGTAATTCACGTGCTTTCCTGCAACAGCCATCCATTGTAGGAGGAAGTAAGAGCAACAGACCTAAGATGTAAGTGAAATTCAGGGACAGCTGAGGCATGCCTGTAGGCATAGGACAGCAGAGTAACAATGACATGTCATTACTGTAGATCTGAGTCTGCCTTACTGCTGCAATCTATTCCCATACTTCCATCCTCCCATCTGCAGTACCGCTATGTTGAACTTTGCTTCCAGTACTCCAATGCAAATATGCTGTCTGTGTGAGTTAAGTTGCATACAGACTTGTTCTCCTTAACCAGCAGCTTGCCTTTTTAAAGGACTGCTTATTAGCAGGTAACTGCCTCTGCAGCAATCTGTGGCTCTAACATGCTAATTGCAGCCAAAACAGCTGAATTGCTCTATCATTAGCCGATGACATGCCAGCACAGTACAATATATAATGCCTTCATGTAGACCTGGGCCCCTTTTTTAGCTGTAAAGATGGACATTACTGAGATGTAGAGACCACAGCATCACAGAGGATAGGTACCATTAACTGTCAACTATAGAGATTTATGCAGTATGTCCACAGTTTTTACCTCATATGTGCGGTCAGTGTCCCATGACATTCCAGTCATCTGGCATTTCACTGGCAAACATTGTGGGTTGAGTTCAATAATGAAAGGCACATATTTGAGTGTCAGACATCATAACCATGAGTATATACATGCTAATCCAATAACTGTTATTCTATCAACTTACTATCTTAGTAGGAGCAAACTGTAAAACATGTCCCTATCTATGGGCCTGTGTCCTCCCCATTATGTACAGCTGTGCCTGGATTCTTTTGTCTAGGGGGTGGGAGGTATGGTAGGTCTGTAGCAGCTACCTGTACATACAGGTGTGCGTGCTACAGGCTGCAGCTGCTGCTGCAGCCAAGATCACATAGGGGAAGTGTGAAGACTCTTGAGGGCAACAAGCTGTATGTGCAACTGTGGCAGTTAAGTCAGCCCTGTAGTTATGGTGGAGCCAGGGTAAAGGTATCCTTTACAGTCTAACCAAGGCATGTGAGTAAGGTACATGTGTTATGCAACAGTGCCAATAACAGAGAAGTGGGTGACATATAGTTATCCTATACAGATATGTGCAGTGTGTCCCTACCTGCAGGCCTTTGACTTGCAAAACTGGATAGCAGTTCATTAATTAGCAGTTAGCTGTGGGATGGGGACTGTGTGACTGGGACATTACTTGCTGTCTTCACAATAATATAATTGAACTGTGACAGAAAACTGGATTTAAACCCAGGAAGGATTTGAACCCAGAATTGTGTGTGGCAAAATGTAACTACATACAAGGCGTATAACAGACTGAGTTACTCAGTCACTGCTACAGCAGGTGTATTTGCAAGGTATATGTGTAGACATACAGATGGTGGCACACATATTCTGCATCCATCAGTATGTGTATGGCTTTCTATGGCTGTATTTCTGCACCAGGGTCCCAGTTGAACATGCAGTTAGCCCTTGATGCCTTAGCAGGTGTGTTTCAAAATGTTGCTGATAAAAGGGCACATTTCCCAGCTATCACAAGCCTCACTTACTTCCATTATAATATATTTGGCTGTCTAGTGGTGTATTACTACACCAGAGTCCAGGGTACACTCCTATTTTTCCCAGTACTATTTATTCCAGTTTCAGACATGCCTAATGACTTTATGTGGCAATCAGTATGTTTTGCTGAAAACACCTGTTTTAATTAAGATCTGGGCTGTGTGGTGAGTTAATGTAGTGTGCCATAGGTGTGGGGACTTGTGTTTGAATCATGACAGTGGTGTTTATTTTGTACAAAACTGCATTTAATTATTAAAAGCTAATTTAAGCACAGCTAAGTGAAACAGCGTGGCACTCCACACAAATCTGCACTAAAAATTGTAACGAAAAGAAAAAGGGGGTGATAGGAAAGTGGTGAAATGGGGGCAAGTAGGGAGAAAAACTTAGTGAAAGGCAGGTAGGGATGTGCAAGAAGGGTATAGGAAAGAACCATAGCTATCCATTTCTTGTACAGCAACAGTTGTGCATTTGAACAGATTTTGTAAATACATTTGGACTCTCAAACCCCTGAAAGAGGGATGAGGACAACGTAAATGTGTTTTCAAGCCAATTAAGCCAAATTAGTGGTCTCCAGGGGACATATGTGCAAAATGGAGAACTATGTATGGGGCGATATTTTTTTTGGGACATGTGCTCATTTTTTTAAAGGTGAGAGTGGAATGTAGGGGAAGGGACATAGGTATGTGTTGGGAGGTAAGTTGGGTAGAAGAGGATGCATTTGCAGACAGACAAGACAGCAGACAGGGCAGTGTGTGACACATGAGGGGGTAAACACCTTGGATGGGGAGGGTGTTGTGGAATCCAAGTCAGGCATACCTCCAGATGGCAGTAGCATGACTCATGTCCCCACCCATGGGACTGTAGGCACTGCTCCATCACTGCTTTGAGGGTGGCTGTGCTGGAGGCTGGGTGTCAGGGTGAACCTGCCCCACCAGGTTGGCCAGTGTGTCAATCTGTCAGCGTTCATAGCTCTGGTAAACAAATCTTGCGCACCATGACTGGCAGTTGATCCTGGGTTACTGCATCCCCTCCGCAACTGCTCCCAGGGGAGGCTGGGCCCTGTCCCCTGAGGTGGTTCCACCTGATGCCATGGGTGATGCAGGAGCAGTGGATGGGGCACCACCGGCCTGGGTCCCAGACATGTTAGGACCCGGTGCCACATCCATTTGAGGCAAGGTAGGTGGATCACCCAGAACCAACCTACCCTGATGTGCTGTGCTAATAGAGGTATAGCGATAAGTATAGGTTAGTTATGAACAAAACATTTTTAGTAATAGCATGCCAGAACATTGGAAATAACCCAGTTATGTATCAATACATTTTATGCAAAACACGACAATAAATAACAGAACAGTCAGTATGTTAACAGCATGCAAGTAACAGTTACAGAATAAGGACTACATCATAGATAATTTAATAAGATATGTTAATATTCAACCATTATAGTACATAGCAATTATAAAACACATGACCAAAAATACAGTTAATGAGCAACATATGTTAATAGTACACCATAACCAATGAATACCAATAATAAACAAATGAAGATAAGGGGTGGCAAGAGAGAGAAAAGCAGTCGGTTAGTAACATTGCAACTTATTTCCTTGACAACAGTACTACTATCTACTTTATGGGTCTGTATTTACTTTATTTGTACAGTAACTACACTTCTCCTATAGCCGATATACCACATACATACCTCTCAAGCTATTTGCATGGGACATTATGGGACAAGCAGTAACAACTGCGGGTACACAACTACACAGAACACTTGCACATCAGGTGAGACTAGATAACTACCAAGGAGCTCCGCTCGCTGATATGCTGATACTTTGCAGTCTAAGTACTCATTTCCATGGTAAACCTGTAACAGGCAGTTTACGCGATATTGATTACATACCGTGAAATTGTGACACTTGAAAGACATGTCTGTGTACAGTACAGACACTACACAGTAGTCATACCTTGGTTGGCAGGCATGGGAATAGAACCCAATAGCAGTGACTGCAGGGGACATCTACATAGAATGTATTAATTGACTGCAGCAACTTTTAACAGGCACTCCAGGCATACAGCCATACCAGGATTACGCATTTTATTTCTGACTGCACATTGCTGAATTTACATATTCTTCCTAATGATTTTAACAGTCTGTGACATCTAAGCACACCATTATCTACTCATAATATGGGCTACCTCACCCATTTACCTGTAGGTCCTGTGGAGAGAGAATTTGTAAGCATTACATGACTGCTACAGTGATATTTAGTGCTACATAGCACTGGATTCAAATCCTGGTCTGTGTGTGGCAAAATGTACTATATACAGAGCATTTAATAAACAGCACTACTGAGTCACTGCTGATCACTGACTGACTGATATTTGCCTAGAACTCACCTGGAACCAAAATATGACCTGGTAGTACTACTACAGTATTATACTAGATTGCAGTGACAGTAGAAAACACATGTATGAAATAGAAGCATAACACGGATAGTAGGTAAGCTATATATCAGTATAAACAATGCTGGTGTACACACTTTATTGTTAGTGGTGTGAAATATTTGTGAAGTCAGCAAACAATATCAGCTCATGGAGTGGGCTACCTCACCCATATACCTAAAGCATTTCTAAATAATCCTACCTTGGTTTGTGATTTACTGTGGAGTTGACTGGTAAGATAAGTTTTATTTGAATTTATATTGTATTTGTTATTACTGCTTTTAACTGTTTGTAGGTAGGAAGGGCTAGATTGTTAACAAGACTTACTTTGATTCATATTTTGTTGTTTTACCTTTAATTTCACTGTTGGTTGTTAGAAAGTGTGAGGTTTTAGACAGGCAAGCTCTAGCTACCCCAAGGGGCTTAGACAGCTATAAATGCACACAGACTGCAGACAGGGAAATCCTGAGCATATCTAAACAATCCTACATTGGTTTGTGATTTACTGATCTATACTGTTAAAAAGAAGTGTGACTGTGAGAGATAGTGAGCAGAAGCTACTGCGCTCAGCATAAATAAATTACAAGTTTTGTCTGGCTTGCATAACTTGTATAGTCAGAACAACTTTACTGTACTTAATTTATTATTTAGTTGTATATTGCTGGTGTGATTTTTTGTCATAGAAGTTGATTTAAGTTCTCTTTGAATTCTGTGGTTACTGATTTTGATTATCTTTTTCTTTTACGATATTTTATTCATTCATTTTATTCATTTGTAGCTGACTGTGGATTCCTTAAATGAGTATGCAATTAACGATTTGCTAATGTACAAATATCTTTTACGGTGTAATAAATGCTATGTATATTTATAGGTAATGTCTGATAACACTGGTGATCTGTGTTCATCATATCAAAAGTTGGATGATTTTCTTACCATTGTTAGAAGTAAATCTAGATTTGATGATGATTGCACTTGTAAAATTGGCATGGCTTGGAGAACTGTTGTTTCATATATTAATGACTGGACTGATAAAATAAATAATAATAAATAAATAATGTTAGGCATAGAATAAATAGAACACATTTAGGAAATGATGCATCTGTTGTCTGCAAAAATCATTCAACCCCTATGAAACAACGCAATGCCCCTGACAACTTTGAAATTCTGGAAGCAATTATTCAGTAATCTGAGGATCCAGGTTTTTTTAGAAGGAGACAAAAAAGAAAGAAAGGAAGAAGTTCACAACAAATAAGGAAGAAAAATAAACTAATTAATGACTGTAAAGGAAAGAGAATATGTAATAAAAAAGACACTGCTTTGTTATGTAACAGACAGGTTACAGGGAATGATGATATTTTTCTATAAGAAAACCTTCAGTTTACAAAAAAAGGGCATCATTTTTCCAAAAGAGAAGATAGAAAAAAGAGACAAGGGGCAGGAGAAAGGAAGAAATCAAAACTGAACGTGGAAGGTGTGACACAAGGGAAATACTGCCAGCTCAGCTATCTGGAATTTTGTAAATAATTATATGTTATTTGAGAATATTAATATGATTTATATAGAAATGTAACAAAAGGAGACACTGCCAGCCCAGCTATGTGGAATTTTGTAAATAGTTATATATGTCATTTGTGAATACCAGAATGATGCAACTGTGTGTTACCAAATGTATTAGAACTATATATTATGTGTATATTAAACTACTGGTATAGGTGTGTGTGTGTTGAACAGGGTTTGTACAGCTCTGAGCTTCAAGGATGTGTCCACAGTGTACCCTACTGAAAAAGAACAGAAATGTATATAAACTGTATACCTGTGCAAATGTATATGTCTTAACAGTAGAAACTATAACATACAGAGTTAACTTGCAAAACTTCAAGAAAATAAGTTGAAATTAAATTGTTTTACAATTGTGGTATGAAAGTTATCTCTCAGTTTCAGTGTAGCAGACACAATGTCTAGAGCTAGAAGTTTTTTGTATTGTCTTGGAAGAGATGTAATTACTAGGTTTGAGATGCAGAAATGTTTTATTGTTTTATGACTTTCAGGATCTGCAAACATCTGAGAGACATGTATTTTTCACAGAGGGATGCTAAAAATGCTTGTACTTTCTGACAATAGGGATAGCTTGGGAACTCCTCTCAGGTGACAAAAAGTGATGTCAACCAAGCTAACCCAGCAATAAGATTTGATACTAATTTAAGAACTTTATGAGAGAGAGACTAGGCATTTTGTACTTTGTCTTTGACTTAACAGGAACATCCAGTCATCAACACCATCTGCACTTGCTTTGCTGTCAGCAAGTTAACTAGGGTACAATAATTTATTTTAGGTACAGTTAGGAATATAGTAAAGATTAGTTTAGAAGTTTTCTGTATTTATTTGAGACTGTCCTGCACTGTTTTAAATATTTCCTGTGATTTTGAACTCTGAAGTAAGTGTGTTGATGTAATGAGTATTGCATTGTTATATTATTATTTATTATTAAATATATTTAAACCTATCTTTGTGCCTGATATTTGTGAGACATATTTAAGCTCTGAGAGTATTTGCATTTGTATTTGGTGACACTGTGCAGGCCACCGCTAAATAGCCTTGCTCTTGGTCAGACTACAATTTGGATTAATAGTAACATTACACAGTAGGATTGGACACCCTTTGTTACTGGCCTTAAGTAGCTTCTATATAGTGGCTGGTGGCAGCTGGAACTAACATATTGTCTGGGCAGAAGGGGGCATAGCTAGTAATCCTGTGCCAGCCTTTCCCAGGAGTGTGTGTGTGTGTTTGTATATAAATCAAACCTCAAAGAGTGTGTGTATGTCAGCTAGTTGGGCAGGGGCATGAAGCGCTGGATGTTTTGGCTTGCCACACAGTGAACATTTAAAGTTTCTTATCACAATTGTTTTATTTATTTATTTTTTGTTAGCTTAGTTAGTCAGGGAGAGCAGGCAAGCATGTCAAAAGAGGATTATGACAAGCTGACAAGGAGCCAGTTGACTAAAATGTGCCAGACTAAAGGACAGATGCATGCCAACCTAACTAAAGCAGACACGATTGCAGCTTTAGTCACAGCTGCATCACAGAATAGCAACCAGGAGAACAAACAGACTGGCTTTTGGAGATATAGAACTGTCAGAAAATGGACAGCTCAACCTTTCCACAGAGGACTTAAAAATCTGTCTGGATTTAAAGAGACTTAAGCATGGGGCCAGGGATTTGGAAATAGAAGCAGCAGAGAGACTGTGACATCTGGAGACTGAGGAAAATGAGAAACTGAGATGTCTGGAGCCTGAAAAAATGAGACACTGCAATGTCTGGAGGCTGAGGAGAATGAGAGGCAGAGGAAACATGAAAAGGAGATGCTGACTCTTCACCAGAGTCATGAAGGTAATGGGGAAGAGAGTAACTGAACCCCAGCAGCAAAGGTCAGTAAATTTCTTCCAGAATTTACAGAGGGGGGTCATTTTGATTGTTTCATTCATATGTTTGAAAGGGCATGTAAACAGTGTAATGATGACCAAGGGCCCTGAGTACGGTTCCTGACCCCCTTACTCCATGATAGAGCTGTAACTGCTATTTCTAAATTGTCTGATACTGATTGCTTAAATTATACTATTGTAAAAAACTGTCTTTTAGAATGTTTTAAGTTAACACCTGAAGCTTATAGGAAAAAGTTTCATGAGCATAGACGCAAGGCAGATGAAAGTGTATGTGAATATGTTGCTGAACTAAGCACTTATTTTCATAGGTGAGTGACTGGATGTCAGGCCACCACTTTTGAAGGGCTGCCAGACCTTTTGGTGAGAGAACAAGCTCTTAACAGCTTGTCTGAGGTCATGAAACTCTGGTTAGTGGATAGACAATGCAGTACTGCAGATGAGTTGGGGAAGAAGGGAGACCTATACCTAGCAAGTAGGGCATCACTGCACAGGAAAAAGACATCCAGTGCTACTCATGGGTCTAAGGTAACCCATGGTGGGCAGCCTAGACTTCCCCAAGTAGTCAGCCAGTAGCAGGGGAAGCCACTAGTCCAGGTACATGTCCAGGACTAAGGATTAAATGTTTTAAATGCAACCAGTGGGGGCATGTAGCCTATAGATGTCCATGGAGGCATGGTGGGGAATGAAAGATGGGAGAGCCAGTAAGTAGAAAGGACAGAATGCTAGCAGTAAGTTGTCTTGAGACAACAAGGGTACAAAACAACCACAAGAGGTTATATCTTATCTTAGTAAATGAGCAACAGGCCACTGCTAAGAGAGACATAGCCTCTGACATAACCATTGTGAGGCCTGCAATAGTTAAAGAGGAGCACTACTTGCTTGAGCAGCCTACTCCAGCCAGAGCTTTAGGAGGGACCCCATTCCAAATACCTTTGGCTGGGGTTCACATTGACTGGGAGGGTGGAAAATGAAGCCAGCAAGTAGGTGTGTTTGAGGATATCCCTGCAGATGTTCTGATAAGGAATGATTTTGATAATGCAGTACCTTGTGTGCATGAGTTACACACATCAGTCTTGGAGACAAGCATGTGAGTCTTGTAGCCTGGGGGAGACCCAGACAGACCACACACTTGCTGCTAGGACTGGTGATGTGGTTACTTCAGGGAGGAAGCTACCCTGTAGCAGTGAGATTGATGGTAAGCCACAGCTTATTCTAGGTACTGATGTTCTCTTGGACAGAGTGACTGCAAGGGCAGAGGTGAGTAGTAGTACCCAGGCTGGCAGTGAGGAACCGCTGTCAGAGAATACCAGAATTCCTGTGGAAGGGGAACTGGGAAGGGTTGCTAAGAGAGAGTTGAGGCATTCTCAGCTCTCAGACCCTACATTACAAGGCCTGAGTGAGGTAGCTAGTGAGGAGCTGATTCTCAGGGGAAGAGGTAATCTGTATACTGGGACAAAGGGTTACTGTATAGAGAGTGGACCCCTGAGGGAGGGCTAGAGGATGAAAAAATACATAAGCTGGTAGTGCCCAGAGCCTACCCTCTGGCATTTCTAGCCATAGCCTATAATATTCCCTTTGCAGGTCATATGGGCATAAAACATACAAAGAGACGTATTATGCAGAACTTTTATTGGCCTGGGATTTCTAGTGATGTGTCAATGTGCAGCAGGACCTGTGAGCAGTGCCAAAAGGAAGGCAAGGCAGGATACAAGGTAAAATTTCCTTTGATGCCTTTGCCTGTGATTGAAGAACCATTTCAGAGGGTAGCTATGGATATTGTGGGGCCTCTGATTATTCCAAGTTCCACAGGGAAAAAATATATCCTAGTAGTAGTAGATTATGCTACCAGATACCTTGAGGCAGCAGCATTGTCCTCCATTGAGGCAGAAAAGGTGGCAAATGCTTTGTTAGTGATTTTCAGCAGGGTACATTTTCCAAAATAAATATTGACTGACAGAGGTGGTAATTTCACATCAGACCTACTGGCTTGTCTGTGGAAGTACTGTGGGGTGAAACACCTAAAGGCCACCCCCTACCATTTCCAGACTAATGGTCTTGTTGAGAGGTTAAACTCTACAATCAAGATGATGCTACGAAGAGTTGCAGACCAGTTCAAGAGGGAGTGGGGCAAATTTATTTTTTATTTATTTATTTATTTATTTTACATTTGTTAACCGGGTTAGTCTGGCTGAGCTTTTGGCTCATTTTCAGAAGAGACCCGGGGAGAAATGCTCCTCAGGACTAGAAAACAATTTATTAAATTTTAGTACCATAGTAGTAACAATCAGCTATAGGATCTGGAGAGGAAAAAAATCTCCTCGGGCAATTCAGTTATACAGAGTATTAACAATTGGCAGACAAGTATGTGAGTTGTTACAAACAAGGTTTTAAACAATTAGCAGAAGAAAATGTGATTAGTTACAATATTATTTAAGCTGCTTAGAACTAAATGTGTTAATAGTTAGGCAGATGCTTATTTAAAGTGGGTAGGATCTAGTTGTATAGGAGTTTGGAAACAAGAAAGGAAAGTAAGAATGGCCTGTAGGGGATGTAAACTATAGAAGACAGACTAGACAGGTAGGTTGTTTTGAGACTGTAAGAATTAAGAGTGGTTGGAGATAGAGGAAGGGAAGAGGTAGAATAGGCAGGGGAATAGTGTTAGAGATACATTAAGAGTGCGGTGGTAAAATAGGTGAAAGGATGGTGGTTTCAGGGTGGTTGGCTTCAGTGGCAAGACCACTTTGTTTTTAGGTATTTTCTTGTGGCTAATTTGAAACTTTTGCTGTGCTGGAGGGTTTTATTTCCAAGGGGAGTTGGTTCCAGGATGTAGCTGAATTATAATTATAGATAAGGCAGCCTATTTTGGTTTTGGGTTTGTAGCTGTCTAATAATTCTTCATTTGAGCTGTGTAGTGTCCTAGCAGGGGAATATTTAGATATGATAGTGGAGTGGCTGGGGCAGAAGGAGGGTAGATAGAGGAAAGAGTGGATGATTTGCAGTTGGTATAGTTGGAGCAGCTGAGGGGATTCTTGCCAGTCTAGTTGCTGTAGTGCTAAGCAGTGGTGTGACTTGTAGGTTTGGTTAGCTGCAAATCTGGCCATCTTATTATAGGTAGTTTCAAGCTTAGAAATAAGTGTATAATTTAGGTTTGTGAATATGTGGCAGCTGTACAGGAGTGTTGGGAGTAATAAAGCCCGGGAGAGAGTTATTTGGGCAGTGTTAGTTAAGTATTTCTTGCTACGGAAAAGGTGTCCAAGTTAATGATGAGTTCTTTTTACCGAGTTAGTAATATGGAGATCAAACTTAAGCTGATCATCTATTGTAATAACTAGCAATTTAGTACTAGATTCAGCTGAGATGATAGTGTTGTTGCAGGATAAGATGGTAAATGTACTTTTGAGTTTGGTGATGTTTTTGGGGAGGAAGAGTAGGAGCTTAGTTTTTTTGGATTAAGTATTAGTTTGTTATCACTAAGACAAGTCTCAATGGTGTGAAAGGATGCTTGGGTAGTTGAGTGGAGATCAGTTGGGTAGTCAGGAATGGTTATAACAGTTGAGTCATCAGCATATTGCACAAGAGATGACTGGGGACAAGAGGAGTAGAGCAAGTTGGTGAAATATTAGAGTAGCAGTCCAAGTATGGACCCTTGGGGGACTCACATTTGTACAGTGAGAGAGGAGGATAGTGCAGAGAGCCATTTAACTGATTGCTGATGGGTAGATAGATAGCTGGAGAACCAGGAGATAGTAGGGGGATATAAATGTAAGTTAGTGAATTTATCTAGAAGGAGTGGGTGAGAGACAGTGTCAAATGCTTTAGAAAGGTCAAGGAATAGGCATGAGACAAGTTTATCATTATCACGAGCTAGGGAGACTATGTTGATGAATGATATGAATGCAGTAGTTGTACTATGCTTGGGATGGAAACCATGCTGTGTGGGTGTGAGAAGGTTTTCCTGGTGAAGGTAATGCATTACCTGCTTGTGAATGCATTTCTCTAGGATTTCTGAGAGTGGAGAGAGTATGGCAATCGGTCTGAAGTTGGATATGTCTGAGGAGTTGCCCCCTTTGTGAATGGGTAGAGTAAAGAAATTCTTCCATACAGTGGGAACATAGGATTCAGAAATGCATCGGTCGATTAAGATGGATACAGTATAGGCAAGAGGTTCAGAGGCAATCTGCAGGAAGTAAGAGGGTAGCTTGTAATCAGATGGGGAGCAAGGTTTAAGTTTAGAGAGTAATGACTTTACATAGTTAGTTGATACTGCTTTTAGAGAGAAGGAGTTAGGAGGGTTTGAAGAGGTATAGAGTTTGTGGGGGTGCTAGTGTTGTTTCTGGGGGGAGAGAATTTATTATGGAGGTTATTGAATTTATAAAATGATTGTTAAATTTGTTGGCTATGTCTTCAGGTGTTGCACTGGGACATGGGTTAGGAGAGGAAGGGTTTCCTGAATGCAGAGTCTGTTTAATAGAGCTCCAGAATTTCTTTAGGTCTGATTTAAGAGTAGAGAAAGGATTGGCATATAAGTTTATTTTGTCATAATGGATGATTTACTTTTTTATTTTATTTCTGAGTTCTTTATATTTGTTAAGAAGAGAAGGGGTCCTAGTTTTAGTCCACATTTTCTAAATCCTATCCCGGTCTTTCATGAGGGTTCTGGTAGATTTAGTGAGCCAGGGAGCAGTATTAGATTTGATTCTAATTGTGCGAGGAGGAGCAAGGGAGTTAAGAATGTTTAGGAATGTAGTGTTGAAGGAGTGGACAGCTTAATCTAAAGGAAGAGTGGTGAGGTAAGACCAACTAATTTTGGAGAGTTGGTGAATAAATGAGTTAGGACAGAAATGAAAAAGTGAGTGGGTGGTAATAAATTTGTTAGGTTTGGTAAGGTGAGGAGTATGTCTGGTAACTGTTGTAGGGCAGTGTTTGCTGAGGCCATTTGGAAGGGTTTGGGAGTTATGATAGTTTTGAGGGTAGGAGACCAATATCCAATCAAGAAGAGAGCTAGGAAGGTGAGCTTTATTAATGTAGGTTGAGGTTGTGGTTAGTTGCTCAAACCCATGTAGGTTTATACAGGAAGTAGTGTTGGGAGCTTGTATTGTAAGCCAATCAATATTTACATCTCCAAATATAATTATTTCATTGTGGATGGTATGTGAGAGGTGAGATAGGATGTTCTCAAGTATGTTAATATTATCACCAGGGGGAATATAGATTGCTGCAACAGTTATGGTGTTGAAACTGTTAAGTTTGAAGTTGGTCAGTAGGAGTTCAGCTGGTGAGAAAGAGGGTAAGTCTAGTGTGGGACTGATTTGGGAGAGACAATTGGAGTAAAGTATGGAGACTCCTCCTCCTTTTCTTTTAGGTTGATCTAATCTAAGGATATTATAGCCAGGAGGGATGATTTCACTGTCCAGATGGTGTGGTTTTAACCATGTTTCAGTTAGGGTAACTATGTCAGGAGTATAGTTAGCTATCCAAGCATGGAGTTCTTGAACTTTATTTACAAGCCTCCTGATGTTGATAGAGCAGAATTGTACTTGTTTTTGTGGTTGGATGGGTTGGTAGGTTTAGATACATGGGGGGCTATTGTTCAGGGTAGTGTCTGTAGGGCCTGGATTAGAATGAATGTCACCAGATAGAAGTAGAGGTTTGTAATGGGGTTTTAATTTGAGAAAGTAGACTTTGTTTTTTTTTTTTTGTTTTAAAGGGGTGGGGGGAGATATTTTTATTTTAGGAATGGGAGTGGTGGGGGGAAGGATGGAGGGATAAATTAGTAGATAGGGTTGTGGTGTAGTACTTGAGTTAAGAGTGGTGTTTGAGGGATGGAAATAGGGAGTAGGTAACTGTGAGTGATAGGAGGTGAGATGATAAAGTATAAGGAGTAGAGAAGATAAGAGTATAGTTTGAGTTGTAAGAGACATGTCACTTTATGGGATGTAGATCAGAGGATGAGAGGAAGGGGTGGGAGTAATATATAGTAGTCTTTGATAGTGGATAGTAGGTAAGTGTGGGGAGGAACAAAGAAGGGAGGTAGTATGAGAACAGGAAGTAGAGGGGTGGGGGATTTGGGAGGAAGTGAGGGGGTGTGGTTGTATGGATAGGTATAAAGGTAATGATATGGGGTGGATGGGAATGGGGGTGGGAGAGAAGTGAAGTGAGTGAAGCGAACGGAGAGGGGCTACACCTTCCAGATAGACCTTAGCTAAAAAAACTATCAGCTAGTCCAGGGACACTTACTAGAGATGCTACTCCTGGAGGGCTTTCAGCTGCAATTAGAGTAAATATGGCATCCAGGGTTTTTAAAACCTTTGGTGTGTTGTACCTGAGCAATCACTTGGGGGGGGGGGGGCCATCAATTGGAATTTAAAGTAGCAGGGGAGAATCCAAGGCACTCTGCTAACCTAGCTAATTATCAAAGGACAGCCAAGGAAATAAGGTAAACATACAAGCACCTGTGTTCAAGGACTGGAAGATTTCTACAAGAAAAACTATGTGTAGGAGTACACCACAGATATAAGTTGTATGGTGTTTTCTAGTCTGCAATTGCACTTTATATTTGTATTCCCCTTTGCTCATTGTTTGCTGCACACAATGTAGCTAAAGATAAAAGCAGCTGGAGACTATGCACCTCTGTTTGGTGTTTAGTGAAGAACAAGTGTTGAGTAGGAGGGACTGAAGGCTGTGACTATTGAAAGCGGCTAAATACCTTAACATATAACAAATTATCAACAGTGAAATAGATGAAAGGGGAGGGGGGTTGCCTAAGAGGAAGAAGGTTTGCAGCTGTTGCCCATGGGGTATGCACTTTATCTGATTGTAACAGATTTTAACAAGGCATAACAGTAGTCACAAAAGCTGGCACCTACACTACACAAGCGGCAACAACAAAGTTCATGGAGTTAAACCAGGGGCTGCAGTGTATTTTTGGATGATTGCTGGTTAGAGTTTTCTTTGCTTTTAGCTGGAGTGAGATGAGTCCTTGCTCACACAAGTGGGGGGGTGGACCCAAAGTGATCAGGTCCTCAGTGGCTCTAAAAGTTGCAAAGAAGAGAAAAGGAAAGAATGTAAGACTAAAAGCAATAAAATAAAGACATCATAATAATCACAACCATCATAAATATTGTACAGAAAGCAGAGCAAGTGAACATAGCCTATTTGAAGTCATCAAAAGAAATACATTCAGAGTCTGCAGCCAGTCTTATTCAGCAGCAGTCAATATAACCAGTTAGAAAATCCTATTACCAGACAATATCACAACTATGTAGCAATTTCACCAGTTTGCCATAAATATTCTGCACTTTACAATGTATGCTTAACTTACAGAAACAGAAAATACAGTAGCAGCAGTGTAACTAGTTGTAATATAATATTACCAGGCAATAAGTCAACAATGTAGCAGTTTCACAGGTTTACCATAAATATAATTCTGCACTTTACAATGTATGCTTAACTTACAGAAACAGAATATACAGTAGCAACAGTATAACTAGGTGGAATATACTATTACCAGACAATATTACAACAATGTAGCAGTTTCACCAGTTTACCATACATATCATTCAGCACTTAAAAAAAAGAGTATTTCTACCTTAGCACTATCATTTAGAGGAACTCTGAATCAGATTTACTGAAATTGGGAGCAAGCAAAAACAAAAACATAAGCTTCTAATATCCAAATATAAACTATACCAACAAAAATAAAAAAATAACTGAAATGCTACTTTAGAGGGAAATTACTGTAATGCTCTATGCAGGGACAGTGAGTTTACAGTGTGGAAGGCAACACTGAGAAAAAGAAAAATAATACTATCACTTACTAGAGATGCTACACCTGGAGGGCTTTCAGCTGCAATTAGAGCACATATGGCATCCAGGGTTTTTAAAACCTTTGGCTTGTTGTACTTGAGCAATCATTTGAGGGCTGGGGGAAGGGAGGGAAACCATCAATTGGAATTTAAAGTACAGGGGAGAATCCAAGGCACTCTGCTAAGCTAGCTAATGTTCAAAGGACAGCCAAGGAAATAAGGTAAATATGCAGGCACCATTGTTCAAGGACTGGAAGGTTTGTCCAAGAAAAACTATGTGTAGGAGTACACCACAGGTAGAAGCTGCATGCTGCTTACTAGTCTGCAATGGCAGATTTTATTCTCTTTTATATTTGTATTTCCCTTTGCTCATTGTTTGCTGCACACAATGTAACTAAAGATAAAAGCAGCTGGAGACTTTGCACCTCTGTTTGGTGTTTAGTGAAGAACAAGTATTAAGGAGGAGGGACTGAAGGCTATGACTATTGAGAGTGGCTAAATACCTTAACATAGAACAAATTATCAACATTGAAATGAATGAAAGGGGAGAGGGTGTGCTAAGAGGAAGAAGGTTTGCAGCTGTTGCCCCTGAGGTATTCACTCTAGCTGACTGTAACAGACATAACAGTAGTCACAAAAGCTGGCACCTACACTACACAAGCGGCAACAAGGTTCCTGGAGTTAAACTGTAGTCTATTGTTGGATGATTGCTGGTTAGAGTTATCTTTGCTTTTAGCTGGAGTGAGAAGATTCCTTGCTCGCACAAGTTGGGGGGGGGGCAAACGATCAGGTCCTCAGTGGCTACTACACAAGTGGCAACAACAAGGTTCCTGGAGTTAAACCTGGGGCTGTAGTCTATTTTTAAATGATTGCTGGTTAGAGTTGTCTTTGCTTTTAGCTGGAGTGAGAGGATTCCTTGCTCACACAAGTGGGGGGGGGGAAAGCGATCAGGTTCTCAGTGGCTACTACACAAGTGGCAACAACAAGGTTCCTGGAGTTAAACATGGGGCTGCAGTCTATTTTTGGATGATTGCTGGTTAGATTGCTGCCCCATCTGCTGTTTGCTTACAGAGAGTTACCCCAGGAATCCACAAGTTTTACGCTCTTTGAGTTGCTGTATAGGCATAACGTGAGGGGACCTCTAGACTTGATTCAAGATGAGTGGGAGGGTGGATGTGAATCCCACAAGGAGTCTGTTGTGGCATATGTCCTAAACCTCTGGACAAGGCTCAGGGAACTCATGGGCTTGGTCCAAGAGAACCTAGTAGAAGCCCAACAGCAGAAAAAGGTCTGGTATGACTAAAATGCTCAAGCTAGAGAGTATGCTGGAGGGCAGTAGGTAATGATTCTCATTCCTGTCAGACACAATAAGCTGCAGACAGCTTGGAAGGGACCCTACAAGGTGGTAAGGAAGGTCAGTGATGCCAATGACATGGTAGAACTGCTTGGCAGGAGGCAGGGGCACAAATTGTACCATGTTAACATGATGAAGCTTTACCATGATAAGGAAGCCCTTGTGATGAGCATTTGCAGTGGATGGCAGGAGGCGTCTGAGGGGGAACTCTGATTACAGTGAGCCAGTCAGCCAAATCCCAAGTTACTATGGTGGAACCTAGGATTGCAGGCATATGATAGGACAGTGCAGCACTATGCTGGGGTCAGCAATGTCAAGGCAGATGGAATCTCAAGACAGGGAATGGGGTAATGTATTCCCAGGTAGTCAACCCTCTCAAGCAACATTTCTCAAGGGCCACTTGAAAAAACTAGCTTGAGTATTCAGGGAGGAAGCAGTGAGTGTGACACAAGATAATACTGCCAGCCCAACTATCTGGAATTTTGTAAAAAAAATTACATGTCATTTGAGAATATTAATATGATTTATATAGAAATGTAACACAAGGAGACACTGCCAGCCCAGCTATCTGGAATTTTGTAAATAGTTATATGTCATTTGTGAATACCAGCATGTTGCAATTGTGTGTGTTACCAAATGTATTAGAACTATATGTTATATGTGTATATTAAACTACTGGTACAGAAGTGTGTGTTGAACAGGGTTTGTACAGCACTGATCTTCAAGGATGTGTCCACAGTGTACCCTACTGGAGAAGAACAGAAATGTATATACACTATATACCTGTGCAAATATATATGCCTTAACATTAGAAACTGGAACATACAGAGTTAACTTGCAAAACTTGAAGAAAATAAGTTAAAATTAAATTGTTCTGTGATTGTACTTTAAAAGTTATCTCAGAGTTTCAGTGTAGCAGATACAATGTCTAGAGCTAGACATTTTTTGTATTGTTTTGGAAGAGAATTAATTACTAAATTTGAGATGTAGACGTGTTTTATTGTTTTATGACTTTCAGAATCTGCAAACATCTAAGAGATATGCATTTTTCAGAGAGATGCTAAAAATGCTTGCACTTTCTGACAAAGGGGGTAGCTTGGGAACTCAATTCAGGTGACAAAAAGTGATGTCATCCAAGCTAACTCGGCAGTAAGATTTGATATTAATTTAAGAGCTCTCTAAGAGAGAGACTGGGCATTTTGTACTTTGTCTTTGACCTAACAAGAATATCCATGCATCACCACCATCTGCACTTGCTTTGCTGTAAGTAAGTTAACTAGAGTACAGTAATTTCTTTTAGAGATTGTTAGGAATTTTGTAAAGATTAGTTTAGATGTTTTCTCTATTTATTTGAGACTGCCCTGCACTGTTGTGTTAAATATTTCCTGTAATTTTTGAACTCTGATGTAACTGTGTTAATTTATTGAGTATTGTCTTGTTCTTTTATTATTTATTATTAAATATATTTAAACCTATATCTGTGACTGATATTTGTGAGAAATACTTAAGCTCTGAGAGTACTTGCATTTGTATTTGGTGACACTGTATAGGCCACTCCTAAATAGCCTTGCTCTTGGTCAGACTACCATTTGGATTAATAGTAAGATTACACAGTAGGATTGGACACCCTTTGTTAAGGTCCTTAAGTAGCTGATAAGTAGTGGCTAGTGGCAGCTGGAACTACCTTATAGCCTGAGCAGAAGGGGGCATAGCTAGTAAACCTGTGCCAGCCTTTTCCACTAGTGTGTGTGTGTTTGTATATAAATCAAACCTCAAAGAGGGTATGTGTGTGTCAGCTACTTAGGCAGGGGCATGAAGCACTGGTTGGACTGTGAGGGTGCTGGAGGTTTTGGCTTGGCTAATCAGCTGAGATCTCAACCCTATAGCTATGCCATTGGGGTGTCTTATTGGGGATCTGGTGAAAGAGGTAGAAACCAGCCCCCAGAATGGCCGTGGTCTATGCATGCTCTTAAGGGAAGTTGCACTTTACTGTGTGTATACTTGTCATTGTCCCAGTGTTGCCAGTGGTGAGAACTGAGGCTCCTTGATTCCTGGGCCAGTGCAGGGGCATCACAGAAGGATTGAGGAACATTACTGTAAGAAAAAAGAAGAGAAATATAGATGTTGACTACATGGCTCTTGCTGTGGATTTACAATACCAGCTGGATGAGATTTTAATACACAATGAAAACAGTGAGATTAATAAGACTAATGGTGATGAAGATCTATCCTTCATAACAATTGATAGAGCAAATATTACTGTATTAGAAGCTGAAGATTCTTCAGAGCTGGCCAGCAAATATATTCTTGCATTTGGAGATACAATTATTAGAGGAATTGATACTTATATTTGCAGAGAAGATAAGAAACATTGATTAGTGTTATGCTTGCCAGGATCAAAAATAGAAGATGTAAGACAAGCCTTGGAATGCCTTAATGTAAGGAAGCACTGATTTGTTTTTATTCATGTTGGTACAAATTATGTCATCAGCAATGATTCTCTGACTGTTAGTAGGGAACTGACAGCCCTCTTAGATAGTGTAGCTTGTACTAGTGTTAGGGCATATTTTTCAGAAATCACCTATAGAAGGTATAGTTAGGTCACTGTGAATGAAAAGATTTTTTTATGTAAATACCTACATGGAAAAAATGTCCTGTTTTAAAAAATGGAAATGTAGAGAGCATCCAAGCCTAGTTTTGGGCACACTTGTTCAGACAGGATGGCGTGCATTTGTCAAGATCAGGGAAGATTGTGACTCCCGCACCCTGGCCCAGCAATCAAGGAGCTTCAGTCCTCACCACTAACAGCAGGGAGAGCATCTCATATAAGAGGAAAGGATAACAAATACACACAGTAAAGTACAATTTCCCTTAAGTGCGTACAGAGATCACAGTCAGTCGGGCTGGTTGCTCCCTTGCTCTCCAGGTCCCCAATAAGATTTTGCACTGGCACAGCTATAGGGTTCAGATCTCAGCCTAGCTGGCAAGCTAACCTACAGTACCCTCTCTGTCCAACCAGTGCTTCGTGCCCCGGCTCAAGTAGCTGACACACACACACTTTGAGATAAGTATTTATACAACTTCACAGACACTCCTGGGATAGGCTGACACAGATTCTCCAGCTGTGCCCCTTTACCCAGATGATACGGTAGTAATTACTGCCACCACCAGCTAATAATTATCAGCTACCCAAAGGCCCTTAAAAGGGTGTCCAATTATTACTGTGCAATATTATTATCCAATAGTAGTGCAACATAAGCAATCTTAAGGCTTTGGAAGGGCTTATTACAGGGTCACTTATAAGCATGCAACGTACTCTAGAGCTTAGTTATCTCTACAGAAACCAGCCACAGTTAAGAGGTTTTAAAAATATTTAATAATAAATACTAAAAACACAAGTCAATACTACCACACCACAGTGCTACTCAAGAGTTCAGAGATCACATAGAAACTTAAAATAAATCAGTAGTACAGTTCTGACATAACATAAAAACACGTGTTTATATTACATCATTGAAATTGTACTGCATCAAAGCAATAAATGTCGAACACAATTGATCAATGCAGTAAAATATCGAACGAGTATAAAAAAAAATCAAAAAGATCAAACAAAAAACTAAAGGGCATAGGCAGGGGGGCAATCCCCCCTGCACCCCCCACATAGGGGCAGCACCCCCACACCCCCCGCTACTTAAATATACCAACTTTGAGACAGCACTACATTGAGGTAAATGGAAATCTCCCCCTATGGAGATTTCCATTTACCTGGCCGATATTCTTCGCTTTCGATATTGTCGTGCTGACAATATCAGATTCGATATTGTCAGCTTGCGACAATACAATATAGACCCAAAAACACTAAGTCTAAACTTTATAGTCCTACCTATTTCTACAAGAAATCATACTTCTAAGATAACTTATGTACATAGAGCAAAGCAGTGCTGAGTTGAATATCAAGATCAAAATGCTTAACAATCTCTGGTTCTCACTGTTTAACTTGAAATTCCAGTTCTGATAAACATTACATCATCTTTTTCCCCCTTCCTGGAGTTCCCAGGCTACACATTAACTGCATTTACATTCTTTTACACTTAGAGCAATAAAGGACATTCCACGTGAAAATTCTGGTCATTAACTTTAGCCTTAAAACAATAGGCAGGATGCTTACTCCAGACTCATCGACTCCAAATTCTAACTTTAAAGGACATACAAAATATAATTTTAATTTCAAAAAACATTTGAAATGCATGGCTTAGTTTTCCTTACAGCAGATGGCAATGTTGCTACAATCTTAAAGTTCACATTTTACAGTGTTTTCTTTCATGTAAGAAACAAGCCTGTATTTTATATTTATATTTACAATTGCTAGAATTATGTAGCAAATTCTATTTGACTAGGCTGGCAGCCTTCACCCTTTTCTACCAGTCTTCACAAAGATAATTTTTGCAGCAGATATTTTGCAGTATTTGACATACACTGGGCAGGATTTTTTCCAGGTCAAAAATTTAACAGTTCACAGATAGCAACATTTGATGCATCACTGATGGTTGTTAATGCTAGGAGCATTAGTAATACATTTTTTTATTGGGAAATGTACTACATTCCCACAGGACTGATGTTGTTATTTTTTGTGAAACATGGTTAAAGAACAATGACTGGAAACTAATTCTGTCAGGGTATAAATGTTTTACTGTAACAGACATTCTAACAAAAAATCAGGTGGAGGTGTTATGATAGGGATTAAAGATAATTATGAGACATGTGCTTATTACATGTTCAGTGATAACACCAATACTATAGACTGTGCAACTGTGACAATAAAGACAACCCTGGAACATATAACAATTGTTGGAGTGTATATACTGCCAAAGTTAAGTGCAGATGACCTAGAGGAATTCATACATTTCTTGCATGAAACACAGGAGGGATGAATAATATTAGCTGGAGATTTACATTTACCAGAAACAGACTGGAATAATATTGATTCAAAAACATTAGTAAGGAAATTATTCACAACATATATTTAGGAACAACAATTGCTTCATATTGTAAAAAAAAAAAACTACCAGGGGATGGAACAGACTATGCACTGTTAGTGTTACTAAAGGAATTACTGTTACTTCAAGTCAAGTTTTACCACCATTGATGTAAAATAATCATGGGGTTATAAAGGATAATTTGTTGCTAGATAATTCTGCCAAACTGAAATCTAAACCAATGCATAAGAAGTTAATTACAGATTATATGAAATCAAAACAGTCAATATGTAAAACTAACTGGAGTGAGGTGTTTATTGGAAAAACTGCAGATGGAATGTGGAAAGTTTTGAAATAGAAATTGTTTGAGTGCAAAAAAAAAATCAAAAAATGTTTAACACAGGATTTAGGTATACAGCATCAGGGGGATATATTTCCATAAGAACAAGATATCTGATTTATTAAGATGAGAGACAAAATATAAGAAATGGAAGAGAAGTCAGACTTCAACTTTGAAAACTGAAATAAACAAGTTGGACAGATTAAGCATATTGTGAGACAAGATCAAGAGCATGTTGAAGAAAATTTATCTAAAGATATTGAGCATAATAGGAAAACATGTTATAGACACATAAGATATAGAAGGAGTAAAGACATGCAAACTGATAACCTGAGTGCAGATTCTAAAATATATTCTCAGACACAATAAATTATAGATATATATACAAAATCTTATGCAGAACAGTTTGGTTCCACAAAAGGGGTAATAAGTTGTCCTAGTGACATCCAGGTAACCCCAAATATTGGAATCAAATTAGATTACATTGAAAAAGAACTGCAGAAACTGGATCCAAACAAAGCACTGGGAGGAGATGGAATTAGTAACAATGACCTGATTACACTCATCAAGAACTTATGTTACCATTATATCTATTATTCATTAGGTCATATAAATATGGGAAGATTCCTCAAGATTGGAGATGTGCTTATTAAACCTGTTTTCAAGGGAAAGGGGAGTAGGACAAACCCACAGTCATATAGACCCTTAAGTCTACTTTCTTGTTGTAGAAAAATAATTGAGAAGGTAATATTGGATATGTTGTTGTCAGAAATGGATAGGTTGGGACTTGAAACCACATATCAGCATGCGTATGTTGAAAACAGATCTATTACTACCTGTAACATGATGTTCTATAACAATATAATAACAGCTATGAATGAAAAATTGTGCTGTGATGTAATTTATATAGATTTAACTTCAGCATTTCACAGGGTCATACACATACAAACACTCATCAATAAATTAGTACAACTAGGTATTGATGTACTCTTGATAAGATGGATAGCTGCATAGCTTACAGCTAGGACATGGTAAGTATCATACAGCAACTGGATTGGTGACATCCTAGGTTACAGTCGGGGTGGACCACAGGGCTCTGTCCTAGGCTCTTATTTGTTTAGATTATATCTTTCAGACCTACCTTTTTCATCTGAGGTGTTCTACTGTCTATATACAGATGACCTGAAATTGGGTAAACTGATTACATGTATTACAGAAAAGGCATGTCTGTAAAATAACTTGACTAACTTGACCATTTAGGCATAGGAGAATAATATGCTGATAAATACATAAAAAACTAAGCATATGAGATCTGAAAGACATAAATTGAAAGGTGAATGTTTAATACAGCACACAGTGATTGCAAGTGTAGACTCATTTAAGGACCTGGGTATATGATAGATTCAGCTATGAGTTTTTTTTATCATATCAGCCAGCTGGTTAATGATAGTTATAGAACTATAGGTTGTATAAAATATTTATAGAGTCTAGGAAATAAAAATTATGATGTCATTGTTTGTTAGTTACATTTGACCCAAATTTGAGTATGGAATAACAATATGGAAACCCTATAAGAAAACAAGCATGAGTAAACTGGAAAGAGTACAGTGGAAATATACCAAAGGCATCCATGGATGTGAACATTTAAGCTATTACGAAAGACTAAAATATCAGAACTTGTACAGTGTCTCTTACATATATCTAAGTGGAGATCTTATTCAAGTGTATATAGGGCATTTAGAGACAACTACCTCTGGGAATGTTTGGGGTAATCAGAAAGTACTAGAGAATCATCAGACAACCTATGTAGAAGATTCTATCAGAATAACACTTGTATTATTGGTTCTCTCACAGAGTAGTTGATTCATGGAACAGACTACCAAATTACATTAAAGCAAGTACTAGTTTAGATATTTTTATGAACAACTTGGACACTTATTGTGGGAACAAGTGTTTTGGTATATTGGCAAGCTAGAAGGGCTTTTAATGCCCGTGCTTGAAATATTTGTATGTATGTATTTATTACCTGATGCCTGTGAATGACAGAGCATTATGTGAACAATATTGGCCTATAGACAGCCTTGAACAGTACTATATGAGTTAACTAATACAATTTGCATCCATTGGTTTTCATTCTACAGTTATTACAGTGTCATACTTGACTATAGCACCTTACCTTACAGCCTGAATGCATCCAGCTGTACTGCAATAGTTAAAAGACAATCCTAATGTACACCATTTTCCTTGGTGTTATTGGTATTGTTTCATGTTTTATTGCACAACAGTTGGCATTATTCATTTATAGCAATAGCTCTAATTCCACATTTATTGCACTACAGACTTTATTGTATATACTTTGATGCAGTTACTGGTATTGTTTCATGTTTTTATTGCACTACAGTCAGTATTATTCATTTGTTGCAATACTTGTGAGGCATTCCCTGCCCAAGCTTCTTAGACTCAGGTGTCCAAGAGTCCCCTCTTTCATCTCTTCAGGTCACCATGGCAGTGACAACACTGCTCACCTGTGTGGGGGGCACAAGTAACACTGGTGAGTTCACTGGCCAGCAGGTCCCAGGCCTCCGCCCTTACACTCTGAGCCCTGAAAGCCTCCCTGCAGCAGCCAGTAATCAGGTTTTTTAAATAGGAGTCCAACCATGACCCTGGACTCCAGAATGTCCCAACACTGTGCCCAAAAGCATGCACCTTCACCAACACCAGCCATAGTAACCATCAGAGAAAGAACTCCAGTAGATTCTGTTGTATTTCTGCCTATTGGACTTAATATAAGCTGTTTTCCCACCCTTACATGTCATTGGGCAACATTCAAAAAAGCATAGCACACTTAGTACCATGTAAACCACTGCAATTGACCTGAGAAGCATGAAACCTCAAAGAGTCGTATTTTTAGCAGAGCAGAGCAGCCCACAAACCAGCCCACAAACCAGCCAAGCAGAGCTGAACAGCACATAAATATCAGCAGACATTACCATGTTTATGTGGTGCCTAGCAGATCTAAGCACACATGAGCAGAGCTTAGCAAAGAGCAGCAGGGCCATATTTTAAGATAGTCTACAAGATATGTCTATCAAAATTAAATACATATTTTCCTTTCTATATATTCAAACCCTGGACTCACTGCACATGGAGCAGTAACTCTACCCATTAAGCTACGTGGATATTAAGACATCCGCCATACCTTCACATATACCAATGCAAACATGCTCTGATAATCTTACTCACACATAATTAAATAAATAATTAAATACATCCGGTTTCTATTTTTAGATGTCTGGCAGGTGTCTGCTATCTTATCTGTGGGTACCACTTATTGCTTCACTCTGCATCATGCTGTGCAAACATGTTTTTTTTTTGTTTTTTTTTAAATAAAATTAAAATAAAACAAAAGGACAGTCCAGGGAGTCTCTTACTCATCTGCAGACATGGGTGGCGCTACACTTCTCCTTACACTGATTCAATAACCATGTTCCTCAGTTCTTCCTTGGCAACATGCCATCATTAATATGTGTGCGCACTGCTGAGGGGTAACTGAGTACACAGACATAGTAACATTCTGTGTAGGCTCTACATGGTACTTACATGGATTTTATTACATCCTAGGGTAAGTCTAAAAAACAGTTGCACAGTTTAAACAGGTATGCAGCAAATGTTTTAGTTAATCAGAAGTGCAGAGAACAGTTGAAAATAAGCACTTATCTTTATCAGTCTCATAGTAGAGCAATGCCAGATGGCCTAACTCAATGCAGCTTTGAACAAACAAGTGCAAACTGGTTTAAACACTAGCTATTTAAGGCAGAGAAACAAGAACCAGCCAAATTATCCAATCAAAAAACAAAGCCCTGTGTAGTATCCCTAGTCAGATCAGAGCAAACTGAATCCCCCTCCCATGAAGAAACAGCTAGGCGTCTCTAGACAAAAGATTTCACTACAAGCTCCAAAGGTCACACACAGTAAGAGATATTCAGCTCTATGCTAGTGTTTTTCAAGTACAGCAACAAATAAAAAGAACAGAAAAGAGAAGCAAAAAGGAGACAAAGATCAGAACAGATGTAAGGATTGAATTCACTAAGTCTAAAAAACAGTTGCACAGTTTAAACAGGTATGGAGCAAATGTTTTAGATAATCAGAAGTGCAAAAAAACAGTTGAAAATAAACACTTATCTTTTCCAGTCTCACAGCAGAGTAATGTCAGACAGCCATTGTTCATTCTGTTATCCTAATCATGCTGCATTCAAAATGTCACCGAGTTTAATGTTTGTTCTCTGATGTTTAGTACTTAGTGGTCTGCTTTTTGGCTGTTTTTACAACTAGAATCAAAAATAGCCTGCACTGTCCCTTAATTACCCCCCTCTCCTTCCATCTCTAATCAATGAGCTACACCATACTCTTTGCTAGCAGTCTGCACTTTCATAATTGCTATTTCCAGCTTCTGCCTTTGTAAAGCTCTCTCTTTGCCTGTATAGGTAGTTCTATGTTGCTTTATTTTTCCCTTTTACATGCCCTAATGTTTCAGTGATAACTAATGAACAAACAACTTGTGATCTGAGCTAAATATAATCTCTCACCTCTAAGACCCAAGTTAGTAAAGTCATTTGTTTAACAGCCTGCATATTATGTTTCTGAATAGTGACAGTAACATCCACAGTGGGTCCCCTCCACCATAATTTTTCTAAAACTGGAACGCAGCACTCATCTGCCATTAAAACATTTCCTATTGTCTATGGTTTCCAGAGTCTTTATTATAATTCTGTCCACAGAATTCAACAGAGGGTTATTATTGATCCTTTGACTGTATATGTATTTGAAATCGATCACTCTTGACTTTTGATTTTTACGTCGGTGGCAATAATTTTTCTTAGAACACCTGAGTTTTTCCCAGGCTTGTAAAACCTAAGCTGGCCAGGATTCAAGTCCAGAATATACAGGAGCTTCACCATCCTGATTTTTCTTCAATTTTCTTGTGACTTCTGTATTCCAAGGATAGGGGTGCTTAAGTTTTTCTGCTATACTTTTTCCCCGATTCATCAAGGGCTCCACAAGGTGTTCATCGTGACTCATCTTGTTATTCTTGTTTTAGACTGTTGTAAAACCTTCCTTCTAAACCATCTTTGAATTTAAACTGCTCTGCAAACTTCCCTTTACCTGTTTGGAGAATTAGCTCCAACCGCCTACCTTCAGCTAATTTTACTAGCCAGGTAACCTTTAATATGTTTCAGTGTTGTCTTAATGTTATAAGTAATATACTCTGCTGACTTTCATTTTTAACTGTGCTCTCTGGCAATATATGTTCATTTCATCAGCCTTGATTTTGTTTAACTCCTTGAGTATGTTCAAATGCTTATGCTTTAATAATGTTAGAATCAATATTTTCTGGTGAATATACTTTTTCAATTGTGTTTGACAATATCTGCTTATCTCACCAGCCTTAAAATCAAGTAGTGACTTAAGAATAAACTCCACATTTATACCATCTTCTGGAACTATTTGCTTTCAAAAGTGAATTATGCCTATTTTGAGTTTTTAACAGTGTACTGTTTTTATTATCTGCTGCCACCGAGATGCTTTGCTGTATTAGAAGCCTGCTTAGTGTACTCCTTGTAACTTCATTTTGTACTGCATAGCATTGCTGTCATAATGTCTGAGGATCAAATACAACTATCACATTGTTGCCTCTATCTAAATAGGACTGACACTGGCAAGCTGACACACTTGTTGCTTGATTGTATTACTAAACTGCTTTTACAATTTTGTGTGCAATCTTTACTTTCTGTGAATTACTGCACTGTGTAACTGTTCTGTTTATAATTGTTTTGGACTCCCTTCTTTGTTCATCTACTTTTTGTTTCCTTAAATAGCTGATTGGACCAGTAGTGCTGCCATGCTCCTGTAGCTCAACTTGCTGGTAGTCGACTGCTGCATATCTAGCATCAAGACGTACAGAAAATACCTTGTATGTCCTTTCCTGTGCCTCCTCCTTGATCTAAAAATAGTTTCCTGCCTTATCATATCAGTGTAGTCTACTTCTAATTTCAGTTATCCTAACTAATGCTCTTTCTTTCTTTAGCTCTCACTGTCTACACATGCACCATGTCTGCTTGACACTACTGTTCTTCTTTTTGCCTCCTTTACTGTTATACATATATCTTCAACAGTTAACCATAAAATTTTGTTATATTCCAGGCAGTCGTGGACTGCACCATACCCCCCGATGGCAGCAGAGTAAATACAACATCCAGCTCTGCAAAAGCTTATAGACGTGGCTTTCAACTCTGTGTAAGGGAAAATTAGTTATTCGTTCTGTTATCTTAATCATGCTCTGTTCAAAATAATGTCTCTTCTCTGCTTGGGTAGTAATTAGTGGTCTGCTTCATTGGCTGGTTTTCAGAACTAGGATCAAAAATAGCCTGTTCTGCCCTTAATCCCCCCCCCTCCACTTCCCTCTCTAATTAATGAACTGTACCCTACTCTTGCTAGCAGTCTGCACTTTCATAATTGCTTTTTCCAGCTGCTGCTTTTGTGTCTCTCCCTCTTTGCCTTATAGGTAGTTCTGTGTTGCTTTGCTTTTTTCCGTTTTCCATGCTCTGAAGTTTCACTAATAACTACTTACTATATTTCTATTATATCTTTCTATCCTTGTTGTTTTTAGTCAATTACTTTAAATACTAGATAATCTGTGATTTACTATTGCATTTACTTAATTACTTGGGTGCAAACTCTAGCAGTGCTGACTCTTGTTTTTGGCCATTCATTGGCCCTGAGGGGCTAGCACCTGCTCTATTTGCCCTCACCTAACTCAGCTTACTACTCTCCCCTACCCTACCTCTGATTTTCACAATTTTACTGGTACAGAAAAAACATTCCATAAAATAAAACTTCATTTTATGGAAAGGTAAGGCTAAAGAAAGAAACCTCCCACATGATATATTCTCTGACACAACATCATATTCAGAGGTTCCATAAAAACATAAATAAAAAAGGAGAAAACTGAGCCAATCAGAGTCAGTCAAAGGTTTTAAACCTGAAAACAATGGCCTGAAACATGAAAAATGAGAGATCTGAAGCAACTAGAGGAACAGGGAGCTTAAAAGTAACAAATCCAAGATGGTACACAAAACAAAATCCCCAAGGTATAACAGAAAAGGAAATGGTAGTCAGGAAGAACATATGTGTGTGTGTGTGTGTGTGTGTGTGTGTGTGTGTGTGTGTGTGTGTGTGTGTGTATATTTATATATATATATATATATATATATATATATATATATATATATATATATATATATATATATATATATATATATATATATATATATATATATATATATATATATATATATATATATGTATGTGGGGCACAATCCACACTGTCACAAATGTTACTCATGCCATTAATGTTGTCAAACAGCTATGTATGTACTGTGTGCATCACCGGAACAGGTAGCACACATCCATCTGGTAAAACGCCTTGATGAGGATTCTGCATCATCAGGCAGTAATGTTTATGCAACAAAAAGAATAGCTAGGAATGGCCAATAAGATATGTGGTAGCTCAATGTGGCAAATGTGGTACACTTGAGTTATGCATCCCTGGAAGATATGTAGAGAGGTACATGAAATAGTGTGCCTTGTACTCAGTTATTGGTGTGATCAAGGCTGTGAATTATGGAAGAACAATGGCCTTTGATGCAGATGTCCTGCACATACTCAGGAGATGTGTTACATACAAGGGAGGAGTCACCACTGTGGGCACATGCTGGTGGACATTTTGCATAACCAGTACACAGGTCAGATACCACTTGGTCTGCTCATAGGGCTATGCTGTCTACATTATCATTGGATTGTGCATTTGCTTTTATAGCATAACAAATCTCTCCATGATTTTGTTTCATCTCAGGTGTCTTCATGGCTGTGGTAGCAATCTTTTGCGTATGTTGATACAGTCTTTATTATACTAAAATCAGTTGGATTCAATGATTGTACACAATCTGCAGTCCTCCAGACAGCTGTTTGAACACAGTATGTATATGTCATTCTTTATATCTGTGACTTAAATACTGGACAGGAAAGGGCCTAGCACACAGCCCTAAGGTACAGATGTTATCAATGGACTCTAGATATAGGTCACTTCACACACTTCAACATATTTAGATGTCTTGTATGTGCCCAGTGGTCTACTCAATAGGTGACATAGGTGTTTATGGCCACTTGTGACAGTATTGCAGCAATACCTCATTGTAGATTTGTGTCAAATGCCATGGCCTGGTCAAATTCTGCAGGAGGATAGTGTTGTCATCATGCATGCCCTTGTTGACCTTCTTGAGGGCATCTAACAGATGCAACAGACAAGGATGTAACGTGAAAAAAATCACGAATGCTTTCACACACAGCTGGAATATTGCTAGTGTACATTTAGAAAAGATCCATGATGACAAGTTGGTCTACCTCACAGATGAGGAGAGTCAGGATGTGTCTATACATGCATGCATCAGTAGCTGCCCCCCCAGTAAGATGAATTAATGTTGATGTACACCCTTCTACAGGAATATATTCCATCTGGAGGATGTGTTGAAGTATGGATCCAACCATGTCTGGTAGGTCCATGTTCTGAGTCATGCTCTAGGCAATCCACGATGTCAAAACCCATTGATTCTGTGTTGTTAGCCATACAGAGCACACAGATGTGCTGCCTTCCTGGGCATAGAAACTGAGTAAGGTTTGCATGTTTATAGTAGTGATGGGGGGGGTGACATGTGACAAACAGTCAGCTAGCAGATTGCCTATTCACTCCAGTTGGGAATGTCTGGTGGCATCCAAATGCACGTCTGTGATTAGTTGTGTATTCCACTTCACATTTCAATTGTATTGGAATAAATGATTTGTGAAAAGACCTACACAAACAACCATGGACATTCATCACATTGTGCACACTGGTACCATGCACACAGTCATACAACTGTTAACTATGTCATGTAATTACATCAATTGCACAACATATGCATGTATGTGTTTCATGGACAAGCTGTGTTTGAGCAGCCTGATATCATATCAGGACACATTACAGATCAGTTGTTTATGGCTCATGCAGAATATTTACTAACACAAATGCTAATAGTCACACAATGGTGCTGCTGACCCCCTCAACAATCCTTGCTTCTAACAAGACAACTGCACATACAATGACTTGCCCTAGGTTGCAATTGTATTAAAACTTGATGCTTTGTTGTCTATATCAGATTAAATGTGTATGAAAGAAGACTTATGTAACCATGTAATCAATATGAATTCATATTGATATGTGTCACAGAGCATTTAATGATGGTATGTAGACACCCATGCCATACTGCAATTGTCACTGTGTTGGTAGAATGTGAACTGTGTCACTGGTTGATCTGCTCCACTACAACACATGTCCTAATACGCCAACAATATACGGGTCTACTGCTTAACATCGAAAAGACACTTCTCTGAAATTAAGCAGTAGACCCTACACTTCAGCGAAAGTCCACTTAAACAAAAGTGCACTTTTGCTGAAGTCTAGTACCTAAAACAAAAATAAAAACACTAAAACATGTTATTGCAGGGGGGCAAGCC
>NC_056731.1:1780968714-1780996214 GCF_019279795.1 Protopterus annectens
TTTCTCCTGTATACTTTCTCCTATATAAAACATCCCGCACGGGCATCTGAAAACATAAATAATACATTCTGTATCACAACAATACTTATCCAACACATTAACCCAACAACCATTAATATTTCAAAAGTACAAACTACATATTTGCCCGGAATGCATTTCCCAAAAAGATATGTACCTTTAAAAATTGGGACCCTTAACACATTTTGACATGGGGTGACAAATTTGCTGTGTACAAGCATATCATTAATGCTTCTACCTTTTCTAAATGAAAAAAATAGGACATTTACATAGCTCAGAGAACTCTTTAAACTGATGAAGATAGCTCCAATGATGTTTAATAATTACAGTCACTTTGACACTAAGTAAATCATATGTAGTGACCACATGCTTTATATCTTCTCTCTTATTCAGTGCATTATACCTTAAATTACACCTATTATTATTATCATAATCCCTTTGGGCTTTATATAAGGAACTATTAACTTCTTCTTCTTCATCATAACATCTCAAGATGAACATATTTTTTGCATTCTCAAGTTCTTTTCTTAAAATCTCATCATTATTACACAGCCTTTTAACTCTAACAAATTCACCATATGGGAGAGATTTTATAAGATTTTGTGAATGGAAACTAGTTCCATACAAAAAATGGTTGCTATGAAGAAATTTCCTATGTATAGTAGTAACTATACATTCACCAATAATATCCTTCAAATTTACATCCAAGAAAACTACTTGGTTGCCACAGGCTGAAGTTTCAAACTGCAGACCAAACGTGTTATTATTTAGGTTATACATAAATTGACTTACTTCATCATTTCCACCCTTACATATTAAAATAAGATTGTCAATGTATCTATAATACTGACAGACATATTTTAAAAAAATAATTTGTGCATATGTATTCATGTTCAAACAATTCCATCATGATATTAGCATACATAGAGACAAAGGAAGCTCCCACGGCAGTACCTTGTTTTTGATGGTATAATGTACCATTAAACTCAAAAAAGTTATTTTGGATACTAAGAGCCACTAGTTCCATGATATAAGTGGCCACAGGGGTATTGCCTAATTCAAACCCCAGGGCCTCAATTACATGGCTATGTTTAGTGCTAGTGTAGAGGCTTCTTACATCTATAACCAAATAATACATATCTATCTCCCATTGGATATCAGATATTTTACTCAAAAAGTCAAATGTGTGGTTTATGTAAGAGATTTATTTTTTAACTATGCCTAACAAATAATAATGGAGAAAAACTCCTATTTTATTCAAAAAATATTGGCGTGCCAAAACAATCGGTCTCCCTGGAGGATTATAAACATTTTATGTACTTCAGGGAGACAATAAAAGACAGCCATTTCACATCTATCAACATTGAATTGTTTATTTGCATCTTTATCTGAGAAATATCCCAATCTATAATCTTTATAGAGTAACTCCTGATAATACTGAATAGCTTTTTTATACTGTTCAATCTGAGCTATATCATATGTGTCAGCATCATTTAGATGGTCGGAACACATTTTCAGAAACTGAGTGTAGTGTAATATGACCAGCTTATTACCTTTGTCAGCTGACTTGAAGATACTCCCCTGGATTCAGCAAGCCCTGCACAGTGTGCAGGACTAGTGCAGGAGCTCCAGCAGGCAATATGTCTGCTGTGCAATCCAGGAATAAGCTGTAAGGATGGCCACGAGTGCCCCTGCACTAGTCCTGCACGAACTTAGCCCCTGTATGCAAATCACCCCATTTGCAGGTGAAATCCATGCAAATAAGGTGAATTTGCGATCCAGGAAGATGGAAGCCGGCCATGCAGGACTAGTGTAATCTGCAGAAATGTACTCCACCAGCAACTGAGTACATTTCTGCAAAGTACAAAATGGAGCCATGACAGCTCCAAATAAAGGGTGGATATTATGTAGAAAACATGCCAATGGCCAAATATAAGGCCACTGGCATGGAAAACAGTTGCAAAAATAACAAAATCAACTTTTATTTTTTTTAGCCGATCTCAGCTGTTTAAGAGTAGGGCAACGTCGTGCAAATGGGATTGGGTGAAAAATAAGAAAATAAACCTAAAATAAGCATTCTAACCAAAATCACTATTTTGCCATTATACTCAATGGCAGGCAGAAGACATCATGGTCAGTGAATAGTGGTTGCTAAGGGGGGAGGCTCAGTGTGAGACCTGTAACTATACATCAGCAGGCAATCCTATGCAAATGAGGGGAATGATACTGAATCCCAGATTTCCCCTGCATGCTAATCAGCACCCAACAGTGTAAGAGCAGGAATAGCTTGGTGCAAGTCTAATAGTTAGCTGACATCATGGGGGAGGGAGGTGTCAACCATACTGTAAGCAGATTGGAGCCCTGTGGCTTGGGTCTGCCCTTAGCTTAGCAGAGCTAAGCAAGAGGGTGTGTCTGAGGCTGCCTAGCACTCTTTACATTGCCTAAGCAGGTGTGCATGCCACACACTGGGTTTAAAGGGGGAAAAAAAGTAAACCAGGAAATAACAGCTCTGTGCACATTGGAGCACTATGTTTGCGCAGCATGCCCCCAGGCTTAAAGAGGAAGGCAATGGGTAGGGCAAACAGCAGTAGGATGGTAATCAGGGAAAACTAGCCAATTACACAGGCAGCAGCCCAGCCCAGAACATTACTATAAACTATGCAAACACCTTTCCCTCTGGTTTTTCCACATACTCTATACCACTGGTGTATACAAGCAAGGGAATTTTAACAAACAAAAACAACAAAATGATAAGGGCTGCAATAGCTATCATACAACAACATGTGGAAGAGACTGCGGGTGGTGAGGATGAGAATGCTGTCGACCAACCCACAGTAAGGAGATGGAGAAGAGTGTACAGACCCAGGGTAACCTACCAGGGGCTACACAAGCTGGAGACAGCGGAGCGCTATAGGGTGGACAGGGACCTCCTACAGCAAATTGTTGAGCTGTGCCACCTATGGTTCACGCACAAAACTAACAGAGGAGAAGCCATCCCAGTGGATACCAAGGTATGTGTAGGCCTAAGAATACTAGCTACAGGTACCTACCAAAGGCCAACTGGAGATATCATGGGGATCTCACAGGCATCACCACCCAGGGTACTCCACCAGTTCCTGGATGCCATGTCAGCACATGCCGGTGAGCACGTATATTTCCCCAACACCCATGAGGCATTGGCCAGCAATATGCATCTGGTCCACCAAATAGCAGAAAACCCTGAGGTAATGGGTGCTATAGACTGCACGCACATATGCATCAAAGCACCACCAGGTGAGCGGGGTAGGGTCTACATCAACCGCAAGGGCTTCCTCTCCCAAGATGTTAGAGGGGGACAATGGGAAGAGAAAATAGAATATAAAGAGCTAAGGTGGCAAATAACACTTCAAGCTGTTGAAACTAAGGGCAGCTAAGTTATACGATAACAAAACAAGGTATCAGTTGTTATGTGTACTTTCTGCTTTTTCCCTTTCTTTCACATTGAGATGTAATTTTGACTTTCACAACTAGAGTGTGCTAACAAATCGTTTTGCATTCATTTTAACAGAAATTATTTTATTTAAGTTATTTAAGAAATTTAAGCATTGTAAGGGTTTTATAAATTCATTTTATGCATTTTCTAAGTTTGTAAAATGTATTTTATTGTTTTCTAAACATTTCTGAACAGTTTACACAATGGTTTCAATGGTTTGCAGGGTTTTTATTGTATGCATGGCTTTAATATGAATATTCATGAGCATTCATGATGTTTTTAATTGGATGTTTTTCATTGGTTAATTTACTTTTTAGAGGATTATAAAAGCATTATTTGTTTTCTGACCCACATCTGATGAAGTGATTCAAACGAAAATGTTGGTTTTTAATGTGTGCGTTCATGTGTCTATATTAAAGTGTATTTTACAAGAATTCCGGCTTATTCCTGGTCTTATGGTGACTTAGACTGATTTACTGGTTTATTTTGGTACCTTGTGGCTGTTTTTTTAGATATCATGGGGATATCACAGGCATCACCATCCAGGGTACTCCACCAGATTCTGGATGCCATGTCAGCACATGCCGGTGAGCACGTATATTTCCCCAACACCCGTGAGGCATTGGCCAGCAATATGCATCTGTTCCACCAAATAGCAGAATACCCTGAGGTAGTGGGTGCTATAGACTGCATGCACATATGCATCAAAGCACCACCCAGTGAGTGGGGTAGGGTCTAAACCAATCACAAGGGGTTCCTCTCCATCAACTGCCAGGTCATGTGTGATGCCCAGGGCGTAATAATGAATGTGTGTGCTGACTGCCCTAGAAGCTATCACGATTCCCACATCTGGCATCTGACACAGCTGTAACAGAGATTTGCAAATGGGGACATCCCTTATGGTCACCTAGTGGGAGATGCTGGTTACTCATTGGAGCCATGGCTGATGACACCCATCAGAAATGCACACACACACCCAAACAAGAACTCCATAATGAGGCACACGCACAGACCAGAATTATAATAGAGTGTGTGTTTGGGATGCTCAAGTCATTGTTCTGGTGCCTGGATACATCTGGTGGAGTCTTGCAGTACTCACCAGCTACATGTACTCAAATTGTCATTGTATGTGCCATGCTACACAATATGATTCTGCAGAAACAGTTGCAGCGGAACAGCATGGGGCAGGGCCACACAGCCCCCCACCATTGCCAAGGCCTGCACAGGCACAGAGTGACTCAGAGGAGGAACAACCTAAGCCTGCCCCAGTAGGCAGAAGGAGGCATGCCCAGTATGCCCTGGCCTTGGCAAAAAGGCAACACATAGCACATACACTGACACAGGAGGGACCCAGGGAATGACACCTCTCTCTGACATGCACATACAGTAAAAGGGATGCCAAACATGACACTACCTGTGCTCAACCATGTGTAGGGAGTGTACTATGTACATCCAACACAGGCAGCCCTCCAGCACCATCCTCAATACTGGCACACCCGCAAGGTAAGTCATTCACCTTACCAATTGCCGAATAGAGTAGTATGTGTTGTTACCTGTATCTATGGTATGGATGTGAGCATGCAAGGGAATCGGGTGGCTGAATGGGATGCCAGAAGATAGTAGACACCTATAGTGGCAGCAAGAGATCTGTAACAAATACTGGTGTCACCACAGTAGCTAGTACTACACATGGTGACAAAACCCACTGCAGGAAATATGCTTGGCCACATGTGTCCATATGACACACACATGCCAGTCAGGGTGGTTCACATACCCAACAACAGTCTCAGCCAGCAGGACAGGTGTAGACAAACACAAACAAAGACTGTGCTAAGGCCTCTGAATGATGTCTATGCATAACCTCCCCCCAGGCTTACACAGATAGACTACATCAGGTCAGGCAGTGGGATATTAATTCCTAAGGGTAGGAAGTCAGAAACTAATATGTAGGTCAATCAAACCTAAGACCTGTAGTACACTGATATGCCTCTAGTCAGCATGATAGGTTAGAAAACAGAATGAAATGGAGTACCTGACATGCCAGTACAGTCATAGCAAATGTGTACAGGTGTCAGGTGTGCCCCCCCAATCCTGTGCAGCAATGTAGACACATTCAGGTGTGCCTCCCATATCCTAAGTAGACATGTAGTAACAGTCAGGTGTGCCCCCCCTCCCAAGCCTATGTATACATGTAGTAACAGTCAGGTGTGCCTCCCCAATCCTATGTAGAAATGTAGTAACAGTCAGGCGTGCCCCCCAATCCTGTGTAGCAATGTAGAAACAGTTAAGTGTGCCCCCCAAAACATATGTAGACATTTAGTAATAGTCAGGTGTGCCGTCACAACCCATGTAGAAAAGTAGAAAAGGTCTGGTGTGCCCCCCAATCCTGTGTACACATGTAGTAGTAACAGGCAGGTGTGCCCCTCCAATCCTATGTAGACATATAGTAACAAGCAGGTGTGCCCCCCCAATCCTATGTAGACATGTAGTAACATGTATGTGTAGGTATAATACCAATGGAGCACAGATGCCCAGAGGTGGCCAAGGTAGCAGGATAGATTGTAGCATTTGTACAGTATGCAGTTATGTGTGTGTTAGGTTGGTGTGTGTTTCATATTGTGTGAGAGTGGTCAGTATGTATGCATGTTCAGGTATGGCCTGGTGGCCATTGCCCACTACTGCCGATGACAAGGCCAAGTCCTCACAACTTCAGTGCCAAAGACAATTCCCACCAGTATAACACATGCTAGCAGTAAGCCATTGTAAATGTATGGTGGTAATATGTGTCACCATCTGAAAGATGGACATGGCATGGCTGTTGGCCTAGATATACAAGCAGTACACAGGGAAAAGTACCACAGACATACAGTATATAACGTGTAACTGAGAAACGGACACACCCTTTGAATTATACATACAGGTATGCATCACATTGTCTGGGCCTGTAGTAGGGAATACTGGTGTCGTCTGGCCGAACACTTGCAGATCACAAAGGTGATAGGACTGATGTATTGGGGAACAGCTGATGTACCTGCATATGCCAGCATAACTGGAATGCCCCATGCATATCTCTGAGTCAGATGCAAGTAGTGTCCATAGGACACATGCACCCAGCTCACCCAAACACCACCCACAGGTACCTCTCTGGTCATACCCCTGCTGTTGGGAATGGGTACAATATGACCCCCACCTGTGTATGGCAATAGCAAAAGAATGGTGCATGCAGTGCAGGTGTCCCATGCAGCTTAGACCCTAGGTGTAGGTAGCCCTGCCAGCATCCACACCACTTGATCAATACTGATAGAAAGTATTGACAAGAACACCTAACACACTTAACCTGTCACCCCAGGAGAATATACTGTATGGCGGTCTGGGAATGTAGGACTGACAGAATGCAACGGCCTGCCACAGCTGGCCTGCATCACCACCAAATGGCTTACAGGCCTCTGCCAATGGCCTATGTCTCACATGTACTACCAATGCATGTTTTGTCATGGTCACCCAAATAACAACATAACACACTCCACATAAGCCATATGCAAAGCCATGTGGGCAAACCACAGTAACATGTCCTCCATGTCCCACTGCATGAACTGTGGACCAACACCAAAACACAGCTGTGATGAGGTGATAACCTTAGGGAAGGTATCAGAAAATGCATGCATAATGTATGGAAAAGGATAGAATAATAGAGGGGAGTGGGAGCATGGGCAGCATGGGATGTGCAAGGTCCGACACATAGCTGTGTGTACACACTATCCCTTGCAGTTTGACACCATATTGCTAAATGATCTACAGATATCCTGCAGAAACAGTTTGCTACCTGTAGGTGTACAATACAAAGGTCTGCACTGGAGTACAGACTACCTGGAATGGATCCACACATTCAATACAAAAGGGCATACTGGGCATGCTCACACACTTGGAGAAATGAAGGCAATGTCAGACAACAACATACTGAAAAGTCATATTGGGCATGCTCACACACTTCAACAAATGAAGCCCATATCTGCAAACAGCAGTGGACCATACATATCTGCCAGTTGCAGATGTTAGTGCATACACTCCTCAGTATGCACCTGTGCTTTGCGCACACATTGGATAGGAATACAGACATATATCCAAGGACAACATGCTATAATATGCCAATAGTAGACATACATAGATGTGTGGAAGAGAGTGACTGTGACAAAGAGCCATCCATCATGAGGCCTGTCCCACCCAGCACACAGCTAAATGGCTACAACTGCATGATGTGTAAATGTCACTCACTGTAAAAAGTAGCCACTGGTATCCATCAGCATTACAGACTATGTGGTGCAAGTGCTAGCTGTGCAACATGACTGTACAAGGCAGTAGTCATCTAGCAGCTGTATACACGTGCCTGTGGAATATAACCCTGTGTGTGCCTGCATGTGGTGTGTCAACCTCTAGATGAATGGGTTATAGCCCATGCACACACATTGCCCTCCCCATAGCCCTACTATGACAAGCCTGCTGATGTTATCCACTTTGAAATACACCTTTGGGAATGGAGTATCCCAGTAATTTCTGTGGTGCACCCTAAAACAGTGTAATACTGTAGTGTGATAAACTAGTTAGGTAGGAGGTCTAATCCCAGACATGACTACTGTGTGTGTGTGTGTGTGTCTCTGTCTGTGTAGGGAGCAATGCTTTGTAGGCTAGTCACACACACTACAATTCAAATTCCCCACTTTGGCAAGGCTGCTAATGTCATTCACTGTGAAATGCACCTTTGGAAAAGGTGTAGCCCAGTAATCTTAGTGGCATGTCCTATAACTGCGTAATGTTGTAGTGTGATAAACTAGTTAGATATGAGTTCTAATCCCAGACATGGCAGGTGTGTGTGTGTGTGTGTGTGTGTGTGTGTGTGTGTGTGTGTGTGTGTGTGTGTGTGTGTGTGTGTGTGTGTGTGTGTGTGTGTATGTGTGTGTGTATGTGTGTCTGTGTTTGTCAGTCATATCCTTTGTGGAGGTGGCTGTGAGTGTGTAACAACTGGACTCATTGTGTAGCGGGTTTTGCAAATTTCTTATATGGTGGCCCTATTATATGTCACAATGTCCACCTTACAAGGATAACAGATGTGAAATAGCCGAGAGGCTATGGTGGCAATACATACCCCTACATGTGACATCAAGGCCTGGCGAATAAAGTTAGCAACCCTTGTATTACATAGAGAACACTCTCAGCCCATATCCCATACACATGCACACTTGCCTAGGCAACAACTGCTATGTTAATAGTACCCTGCATATTGCCCACAGATAGTAACCATGGTATGGTTGCAATGGAGGACAGATGGCATGGCACCCTGTCCATCAGTACAATACACACGTACATGCAGACAGTGTGCCTTCACTATGCTCCCCACTGGATTCCTGCAACACCTGTGATGCCATCAAATGTGACCCACAAAGGACATACCATGCCTTATACAGATGCCCTGTATGGACAGATGCCACTGACACCAAGGAATACCTGTATCATGCTATCAATGCAGGTGCAGGGTCAACCTGCTGTCCATTACCTGTTCCCAGCAGATGAGACCAGGACAGGCACATCTGGTTATAACAATCTGTGTGCACAACATGGGACAGACACCCCATGTACAGTTCCACATGTCACTGTACATGCACGTGGGACATGTGCACATCCCAGACAGTGTCCATGTCATCGACTAAATAACACATACGTGGCAAGCATTGAACAGCAATGACAACACATGTTAGCTACCCAGGTGACTGGATGGTGAATACAATACCTACCTGTGTGGGCCAATCCAGACATTACACCACTGAGCCACACTGTAGACCATTGTTATGTGGCCTGATGTCAAGGTATACCCTTCACCTAGCCTTGTATAGCCTTCTGACACAGTCAACCACTACACACCCATGAAGCAATGCACTCATGCATGTCAGTACTGGCACCCTGTGTCTGTGTGTGTGGTTTACGATGCTTTTGACCACATTCACACTCACTACAACCCCCACTGGCATACTGAAGCATGCTGTCTGATGTCAGACACCTTCACATACCCTTTGTCCATATAACCTCTGGATAACCCCTGTGGTACATGTGATACCTGCACAGTACTGTATTGTGGCAAACTAACTAGTGAGGAAGTGTATTCCTGACCCTGCCAAGTGTGTCAATGTGTGTGAGTCCCTGAGAGAGTGTGGCTGTGTTGATGCTGACACCTGTTCATGCAGACAGGCATGTGTATTACACCTACTGTATCGCTACCATATCACTGCTGTAGATGTCACTCAAAATCACATCTATGTTTGGAGAGCTCCTCAACATGTAAGATATGTGGTGCATCCAATAACTGCATAGACATCTGATAGCAATACATAGTCGGTCAGGGGTTTGATACCCTGTACTGGTAGGTGTATGACACAAACATGTTTAGGTTTTACTCTCCCACCCCCTCCCTGACTTACTTTGTCTCTATCTGCCTCTCTCACTCCCTCTCTGGTAGTGTGGAGAACTACAACAGCATTGCTTTGGCACAGTGTGTGTTTTGTAAGTGATGCTCATGATCAGCTGATGGTCTCTGCACAAATTGCAGCCCTCCTCTAGCTAATTGCATGTGGAACAACTGTGGTAACATTCCCATATCCAATTCCATGGGAACACACTCCAATATCTAGGAACATAATGTTGGTGTTGGGCATTTTCATTCACTGTGAGCAGGACCTAGATCTGGTGTTTGGCAAACAGCATCACGGATGGAGTGGGGATTTACCTCTAACAACATACACTGTGGAAACAGGCCAACACACAGGAGGGGAATGTGCCTGACATGACTACATAATGTAAGTGTTGCTATTCTGCATTTGGAGTAATGCTGGTTTAACAGGGTGTGTGTGGATATGGCTGGTCTACATGTTGTAATACCATTCATGACAGTGCTATGTTTCTGAGGAAATACCCATCTGTAGGGTCATCTGCAGATTGGGCAGTGTGTGGTGCTTTTTGTTTCTTCTGTTACTCACAGAGCACCTAACTGTGAACTGCAGAAGCATATTGGGAGGATTGCAGTCAGTACATGGTGATAGCCATGAGAGTTACTGACTTTATATCCCTCATAGGACATATATCACAACAAACCCTGTTACAACAGTAAATCTTTAAGGTTATTACAGCAACATGTCAATATTGGCCCTGTGTTTGTGCCTCCAGCCACAACTCTGTCAACTTTGTACATATGTCATGCAGTAAGAGGTGCATATGTTTTGTACACCATAATTTATTGACATCATATCTGATAACAAGCCAGTGGGATATCAGACTGCTACACATGTTATGTATAGCAGGGGTTATATTTGAGGACATAACCTGAGCATTCTGTGGTTGTGTGTACAGTACTGAGCTCTGTGTATGTATGGTGATTGTCAACAGTGTGTGTATTGTGAATATGTACCTTGGCCTGTGTACAGACTGTGGAAGATGTCATTCTTTTTGGTCCTGTTCTATCTGATGTTACATGCAGCTCCAGTGTATGTTACCCTATTGGCTTGCATGTTTGTTGGGCCAAACACACACATGTCCCATACCACAGACAGGCATTGGACCACACTGTGTAGTGGCCCAGTTTATGTAGGGTTAGTGTGTGAGTGGCACATATGAGGATGGTGTTGATCAGATAGTCCATATACTGTAATATTACCCTAGCTTACCATATGTGGCTGTGGCTGTGTTTACACTGGTTGTGGTTATGCACTTTCACACAAGTGTCTGTTACTCTTTGCTGTGACATGCCTGTAGAGCCTGCTACATATGCAGGTACATGTGTATTCCCCCATAAAAATGTAGGCCATTGTTGTGGCAGTCTACCTGCAGCCTGCACAGTGCTTTGTTACATGCCTAGCAGATTAGTGTACTTAGCCAGTGTGATGTTATGTCCAGATACTTGCCAGATGTACTGCTGACAGGCCACCATAACAGTCATGTATGGCAAACAAAGCAGTGGGATGCTGTACAGATGTATGTCACTAACTAGTGGGTAGCATGTGGCCATGTCACCTATGTACCAGTGGTTATTATGTGTCAGGACAGACAGGGGTGTGTGAATGCATAACCTATGGGGGCAAATCTATACCAGTATTTATGTGATATACCATTCTACATGGCTGTTACCATCCACATTGTCAGGCTTGGTCCAAATGTCTTGCACTAAGGGGTTCTGTGTATACCTCTGGACTGACCAGAGTGTGTCAGACTGTCCACATTTACTGGCCATATCTCTGCTGTAGTCCACAGGATCATTACTCTGCTAGCAGTGGTACTGCACTATGATGTCCTTAGGATGTCTGTCAGTAGCCAATGGTGCACATTTTAAAAGCAGATGTGACCTCCCACACACAACATGTCTGTGAAGGCAACCCCTATTACAGTAGCAATAGTCAACATATATACCTGCAATACACACCTGACATCCCCTTGCACTAAGAGGTTAGGACTCATTGTAAGCACTACATAAGCTGCAAATTACTACATCAACTTTCCTCACTTGTCTAGTGGAAATCAGTTTTAGTACTTAATAAATAAGCACTTATCCAGGCATGTCTAAGGGTCAGCTCCCAGTGATTTCTCCTGTCTACCTGATGAATCTGGGCATCTTGGGGCAATGCAGCAATTGCCTCATGTACACAGACAACCCTCTCCTCCTACCACCCAACACTACAACCTGTGAGAGATGCACTTATATAGCCAAACTGGAAGCAAAGCTCTCTTCTCCCAAGACTGGACTAGACAGTCAAGAGGAGAAGGTAAACACTTGCACCACACCACACTCATCACATAGTCCCTCAAAACCTACACCATAAAAACACACACATAGAAACACAAAACACACACCTACATTTGTGGAGGCTCTCGATAAAAACCTGCCCAAGCATCAGGGACATCCAAAGCATAAATGCAAGCAAACTCCACCCCCCAACTCAACCCAAATGACACATAGCCCACAAACTCAGTGTGTCACTCAACCACAGCACATAAGGCATAACAACGTACCCAACACTCTAGTCATAGGTGACTCTATAGTCAGGCACACTGATGTTCCACTCACTAGACTAAACAAGGAGAAAGTTACTGTCAGCTGCCTGTCAGGTGCCAGGATCCGCCACATAATGCAGGCACTCAGGTCAATCCACAATAAGTACAAATATGACACTCTCATTGTCCATGTTGGTGTGAATGACCTGAGACGTTCCTCCCTGGACTACATGAAAAGAGACATGGAGGAGCTCTCCAATCTTGTATCCCAGGCAGGTATGACCCTAACCCTGAGTAGCATCCTGCCATCACCCAGAATGATATCACAGTACAAGGACAAAATGATTGACTTCAACAATTGGCTAAGCTTCTGGTGTCATTCTTAGGGGATCCAGTATTTGTCTGCCTGGGACGACATGATTGACAGTCCACGATGCTTTGCCAGAGATGGCCTGCAACTGTCGCCCTTAGGATTCCAGATACTGGCTAAGACTCTTGCATCCCCTATAGTGCCTTTTTAGGCAAGGTTCAAATTACAAATTCACCACCGTAACAGGTACAAGCAAGCAAAATCTGAGGGTAATGCTACTCAATGCTAGAAGTCTAAACCTCAAAATGCACTCACTCGAGGCACTCCTTAAAATGGAGAACATTGACATCTGTGCAGTGACAGAGACCTGGTTCAAAGCTCCAGAGAGCACCCCTGCATTACCAGGCTTCAATTCAGACCACACCTTTCGGCCAAGAAGCACTAAAGGCGGAGGTGTGTCCATATTCATTAAGGATATCCACACCTCCAGGCTAGTTGCATAGCATAATGCAGCCAAGATTATCCAAGTGCAACTAACTCTGGGCAAGACCGCAATCCAAATTGTAGCTTGCTACAGACCCCCCACCATGCCCCAGGATTCACACTCCTCATTTCTTGATACACTGGAAAGTATTAGGGTACAACCCAACACCCTAATAATGGGCGATTTCAACTACCCCACCATTAACTGGGAAAACTACTCATGTACCAACTCTTTTGCTCAACGTTTTCTAGAATTCATAAATTCCAATGCCTTGGATCAACTTATTCACACCCCCACCAGGGGCAGCAATATCCTAGACCTGGTCATTACCAACATGGGAAACCGGTGTTCCACACCAGAGGTCAATTCCTCGTTGGTCAGATCCGACCATAAGCTAATCAGCCTAGACATCCACATCCCACCCCCAGCCCCAATTAGGGAAACCATCATAAAAACTTCTCTAAAGCCAACTTCACACTTCTTAAGACAGAAGTGGCAAACTTCATGACACCCATGCAGATGGACAATAGAGGTATGACTGCTGAATCCTACACAAATGCACTTTATAAGCACTTACACGAGTGTATGGATCATGCTATCCCTAATAGAACCAAGATGTTATCCTCAAAAAGGAAGCCAATCTGGTGGACCTCTGCCATAAACAAACTCTACAACAGAAGAAAGAAACTGTTGCAAAAAAGAGTAAAATCCCATGACTGGAGGAACTCCCTGGTCAACCTCAGTAAGAAGCTGAGATCCCTCATAAAATCCTCCAAAGCTAGTTATGAAAACAAAATTGCCACTGACTCTAAAGACAACCACAAAGCATTCTATAGCTATGTCAAGAATCTAAATGGGAACACTCAGATCTGCTCTGAGTTACAGCATAATGGCACTAAATATACAGAACCAACTGATATTGCCAACATCCTAGCAGATAGGTTCAGTGCTAACCTTACCCACCTCTCAACCCCTAGAGGGCCCATCACTATACCTGAAGAATGCAAAGTTCCTATAATCACGGCTGCACAGGTAAAAAACACACTCTCCAAAGCCAAGAACACAGCATCCATGGGACCTGACAATATCCCAGGCTGCGTTCTGCATGAACTACAGAATGAACTGGCACCCTACCTAAGTACCATGTTCAATCATAGCCTCACCTCAGGCTTTGTACCTACTGAATGGTGCACCATGACAGTTATCCCACTCCACAAAGGGGGAGCCATGACGGACCCTGGGAACTACCACCCCATTAGCCTGACGAGCCTGGTCTGCAAGGCCATGGAACGTATCATCATGGAACTCATAAACAAAGACAATGGTAATCTCCAAACTCTGGGCCCTACACAGTTTGGATTTGTAAAAGGCAGATCATGTCTCCTAAACCTGATTGACTTCTTTGAAGCAGTCACCAAAGACATAGATCAGGGTAAAATGGTTCACACAGCTTATCTAGATCTCGCCAAGGCTTTCAACACCATCCCCCACTCTGGAACTATAGATAAGCTCACTAAACTAGGTATAAATCCCAATGTCACAAGACAGGTTGCCAACTGGCTCATGGACAGAACCCACACTATGAAAGTAGCGGATTCCAAATCCAACATCAGACCAGTGACAAGTGGAGTACCACAGGGTTCAGTCCTGGGTCCGCTCCTGTTTGATATCTACTTCTCTGATGTGCAGGCCAAAACAGAAGGTCTTTGGCTAACAAAGTTTGCAGATGACTGCAAACCAGGAGCCATAATCGAAACTCCTAACGATGTGGACAAACTACAAAAGGGCCTCAATGAGACAGATACCTGGTGTCAAAGCCATGGCCTGAAGCTCAATGCCAAAAAGTGTATTGTCATCCCCTTTGGTAAAAACTCTGTACCCATGAACTACCACATAGCTGGTAGTCTACTTATTGCCAAAAATGTGATAAGAGACCTTGGGACACAGGTGGACAGTAGTCTCTCCTTTGATAATCACATCGCCACAGTGGTCAGGAAATCCTTCTACGTGGCTCATCTCATCACAAAAGGATTCTCATCCAGAAAAAAAGAGGTCATTGTTCCCCTCTACTCATCACTCATTAGACTCATTATAGAGTACAACACCCCTTTTGGTATGTACCTCATAAGACATCTACAACAACTGGAAAGACCACAGAAATACCTCACAAAGAGGATTACTGGCCTCAAACATATGCCCTATGCAGACCGTCTCAAAAAACAACAGCTTTACTCCATCGTATATCGCCTACTCAGGGGCGATCTCTGCCTAACATACAAAGCTATGTCAAACCCAGAGCTGTTGGACATGCTCCACTTAAAGAAATCCCAATCCCTCCAAGCTACATGCTCTGGGGAACTTAACCTTGTCACCACAATAAGCAGAACATGCTGGAGGGATAGATTTCTGTCCCAGAGACTTCCCATACTCTGGAACAGACTACCTATCTATGTCAAACAGAGCTCTTCATTAGCACTCTTCAAGAAAAATCTTGATGGTTGGATGGGAAATGGGAAATTCACCCTAGGGATCACTTCTGTGGCTCTGCTCGACAGGGGCACAGGAAAATAATTTTCTTGGGTGGCGAAAGCCAGGGTACATTTTTTGGCTAGGCTTGTATGGGCCCTAGGGCCGATAGCCTAGTACCTACCTATGAACCTATGAACCTATGAACTAGTGGGGCTGAGGTAGGACTCCACTTCATGTTCTGGACATATGGTGAACATATATGTTTATATACTTATCCATATATCTATATAGATATATACACATATACATATCGACATACATAGATGGATATGTATATGTATATATATATATATATATATATATATATATATATATATAAACACTCAGATATATACATATACACAGCAAAATATGTCTACACATATACAGATAGAGATACATATGGACATATACTTATGGATATCTATATATATAGACAGTAATAGTATATCAGTATAGATATGTATGCACATATAGTTATATATATCTACGTATATATCTACATAAATAGGCATATCTGTACACATATGATGTGCATACATATATAGTTTTATATATATATATATATATATATATATATATATATATATATATATATATATATATAAATCTATGCATGTATAGAGATTGAAATGTGATAGGGTTTGAAGAATTGTGCAAGTAGATTTAATGTGTTTATGGATTTATAACTGTGCAAGTGAATATAATGTGTTTCCTCTCTGTCTGACTTTTTCCACCCCCACCCCCTACACACACACTCCCAGTCACCAGGCTAGCCCCCGCCGACCCCACCAACACCCTCCCGGTCTCACTTTTCATGCAGCCATTCAAGGGGTAGTACCATCCGAACCAGCCCACGAGCGGTACCATCTGCACTGACCCAGTCTTCTGGAACTTTCTATTATACATATTCTCCTGCCCATCAAATCCCAGCTCCACACTCCATGTCCTGGGCGGCCTCCAAATAGCCCCCCCTCATGTTCACACCACATTCCTCCCACTCCCCTCTCGGATGGCATACCCACACATTTCTCTACACACACACACACTGATACCCAAACATAATAGGACTCTGTACCTGACTCCTCCACCTTCATCCGTGCCCTTCTTTACTTACCTTTGGAGGCATGGACTCATAAGTTACACAAAGAAACAATAAATAATTTCTGGGTTGTCCCATTAGGGATGAACCGATCTGGGTGTTAATATTAGAATTATCACAGCATGACTCTCATCCTTGCCGGTTCCCCCAATTTTTTTTTTTTTTTTTTGCTTTTGTACATGATCCCTTTTAGCACAAGATCCCTATTAGTATGCACATGGCACCACAAGACTATTACTGTCTGACCAATTTACCTTATGTAACTGCAATTGTAATGTTAATGAAAATGCAAACAGCACCTTGCCTGTTCACACTTTACTATTGGAAAGGAACTGTTGTTAATTTAAATGGACTGCTAGCTAGAATTAATGTATTTAAACAATTGGTTGCTCACAGTTATGAAACATGTCTTTCTGAAGAAGTCTTGATAATAAATAAAACAAAAGCGCTAAAGTACCACAAGAGTTATTGGTGTGATTTATTATTCTTTGAATGCTGTTATTGTCACAAAGTTCTTTTCTTAGTTAAAATTTCTTCTCTTTGTTCATTTTTTCAGTGCTCTTAATTTTAGTTTTATATATATATATATATATATATATATATATATATATATATATATATACATACATATGTATATACATACGAAGAGATGAACACATGGTCATATATATGTTGCACTATACGGATGTGTATACAGACATATGTATGAATATACATGTGTAAATACATGTAGATATATATCAACCTATAATATGTATATATCCATATTCCTGTCATGTGTAAACCTCATGGTTGTGTATATCCTCCCAGATGTATCTCACCGTATGTATCTGCTATGTGTACATTATGATAAAACAACATACGTGATGCAACAGTCATATTAATAACAAATACTACACAATCATGGAAGTTAAGGCAATTGTTCAATACTAATCAATATGTGTATTGACATATATATTGGAAAAACAACAGCTGTCCTCACAGTGGTCATGGAGTAGTGGTTAAGTGTTGTGACAATAGTGTACAGGGTCCTGAGTTCAAGACCTACAAGGGCTGTTCATTTTGTTGCTGGGCATAACAAGGGCTGCCAGATACAGAGTGGTTAAGGCAGTTTTGAGCAGCTTTAAGCTCATTTGCACAAAGGTAAGTGGTGCTAAGCTACTGGGTAAATGTATGGGCACTTACACAGTGTAGGCTTCACTTACCAGTGCGCAAATCAGCTTAGCTGTTATATTGCAGCAATGTTGATACCTGCTAAGCATGGCTTAACCCTGGTAACCAGTTCACACCACCCAGTCTGATAACATAGCAGGGTAATGACATCTGTAATAAGTGTATGTAATGCCATGTACAATACATGCAGTCATTACAGTAGCAAGGGGTGTGAGTCTCCTGTCTGGGACAGAGACGTATATGAGGCCTGTACAGCACTGTTATCCATGTGAATGTGTAACATACAGGGGTAGTAGCCCAGGGTATGTGCTGTCACACTGGCATGTAGTGTATCATGGAGGTACTGCTGTTGACCATGATTACCCAGGCAAGAGTAGAGTGCTAAATGTAGGACTGACAACAGGCACACCTGCAGGCATAGCTGGACTCTGAGGCCTCCCTGCTGTATCCCTGGTGTGTGAGCTGAGTCACAGTATGTAAACCCTACTGGGTAATGATCTGACATGTGGAATGTAACTGTAGACTACCCTGAGTACAGCACATGTTAGTGAGGGCTTCTGACATGCAGTTATGGCATATATATTGTTGCCAAACATCTTTCTGTCAACACATAGGTTCATAGGTTCATAGGTTCATACTAGGCTATCTGCCCAAGGGCATTTATAAAGCTAATTTATAGTTGGCTTTAAGCCGCCTTAAGTTGAATAAAAAAAAATGCCTATCATCCTGCTGCTGTGTGTTTGTCTGTCACCTCTGAAGAAGTAGGTACACTGAAGTAATCCCTCCATCCATCCATTCCTCCATCCATTGGTCTTGAACAAGGCCAGAGCAGGTGCTCTGCCTCTCACATGAGGGATGTTCCACAGGATAGGAGTCTCTGGGTGATGATGATGAATCTGTCCTAAACCGTTATAACCGTGTCAAAAGGTTTAAGCCCGCCCTTGTGGTGTGGTTCTTCTTTTTGAGGTGTTTTGAGGTGAAGCATATTGCATAAAAATCAAATCTGGATTATTATATATGTCAGGCACCAGGTCACCTCTGAGCAAGCGAGGATGAGGCTGAGCTGAATAGTTCAGTCAGTCGGCAGGGCATACACATTTTTTTTTTTGACCCTTTATCCTTTTGGTGAGGAACTTTTGGGGCCTTTCAAGCTGCAGCAGGTGTCTGGTCAGATACATTCATCCTACTGCATAGCTACTTACCAAGCTGATGACTGTCAGTCCCTGTACAGATGTGCAGATGGCAGGTATCCAGCTGGAATATGTACAGGCAATGTAAGCTTGATTGACAGTGACATGTCTGCCCAGCTGTGTAAGAACTGGCACATATAGGAGATAATATCCTGTACACACCACATGCCATGAGTACCTCCACTACACTACCCAGTCAACAGAACATGCTTGGGTACAGGTCTCCATCACAGACACTAACCATGTGTTGTAATGCATGTTGCATACAGATCAACTTGATCACCTCAGTGGCCATGTGCAGGAGGCACCTGGAGGATTGGCTGATGCATGTCACTCTCACCCTGAGGTTCACCACAGTAGTGTCTGTCGATAGATTGCCTGCTGCCACATGGCAGGTGGTAGCATACCACTGTACACACATCCCCTACACAACCCATCTCTTCTTGGACAATAGCTAGGTACACAGGTATGACCACCTGCATCATTGCATTCCAGTACTGACACATGTGTACGTGTGCATGACTGAGTATAGCAGTGTCTGTGTGTTAGCACACCTGTACTTGGGAATTCCATGAGGGCCTTCACAACCACTGCAACACCCATTGCCATAGTCAGTTGTGGCTGCTGCTGTATGGGGCATTACATGTACCCTGTTAAGATCCTCTCCATACTGGCTATATGAGCCTTGTATTACCAGGACAACAGTGTTGTACAAATGGGTTGCTAGGCATGGGATACCCATTGAGTTCTGGCAATATGTATGTGTGCATGTCTGTATATCTGTAGGGTATAGCATTCCGAGATCACATATTCCTATTACAATACCCATTGCCACACAGTAGTACAGATAGTGTTGTTGCTGCCCATAAGTGAGGCATGACAATGCAACACCCTACTATGCATGTGGCCTGTGCATTAGATGAATATCCCTGTAGTATGACTGTTGGGATATACACTGGGTTGTATCACAGTCATGGACAATGTGTGATGGTGGGTATGTCAGAGTGTCATCATGGGTTTCAGGGAGTACAATATCCACTGGGGGATGTGGGTGCTGTGTACACTGTCATTACACCAAGGTACACCCAGTATATGCCCCATGTACCATGTTATGGTTTCCACTTTCACCATCAACCATAGAGGTAAATGATACCACAATCCAGACCAGATATTCATGTGCTGTGTGCAGTCTACCTGTAACACATTGGACACATGGTCAAGTTAGCAGCAATAGGCCCAGGTCTCTCGGACATGTGTCTGCCTGTTATGTGTCTGTTAATGTGTATATGAAGGTATGTCACACTATGTATTGTCCATATACATCCATTACATCCCCCATTAGCATACTGTACATGTCTGGGGATGTTCTGCATGTAACATGTAACCTGGAACACACCTCACCCTAAACGGTGTGTGGTGCATGCAATGAAAGCTACACACTTCAGTATCACTACATACCTAGGTAGGAGTCTAGTCCCAGTGTTTCCAAGTAAAAGTGTGTGTGTATGTGGATGGGTCTACATCAGGTTGCAAATTATACACATCCCAGCAGGTCACCTGTCCATGTGGCACAGGAAATAACTGTTATACAAACCTGTGACATGTGTTCAACTGTACCTCAGATATCTCACGGCCATGGTGTCACGCCAGTGCTGTATCCCATGTGGAATATGACTGCAGACCATCCTCATGTTGACACATGTACACCTACAGCACAAATGGATAACATTATAGAGACCACAATCAACCAGTGCTACTAACAGCTATAATGCATCATTGCTGGATAGCTACACTACCTGACATATATGTATTACACTTTACTCCTGACAACATGTTACACTGCAGTACTGTGGTACACTGTAGTACAGTCACTGTGTGCATCAAAATCATATTAGCCTGTCCCTGCATCGATGTTATGGATGACAGGGATGTAGCACAGGTATAATCATATGCACAGAGTATGTTGTTGGTTTGCCAGAGACCAAGGGTGGGGCATACATTTGACACCATGTGTGTGGGTGAGGGGTGTAATGAGGTGAACTGGGCATGGTGATGTGGTGTGTGTAGGTATGGGGTTGCCCTAGGTGTGTTTGTATAGTGTGTGGGTATGCATGCACACAGTTCTGCCATGTGACTTCTCTACACAGGTGTTTATGGACAGCTGCAGACCATACCTGGCAGGGTGTACAGTTCACAGTCTCTAGCCTTGGACATGTGTACTGTGCCTGCCAGGGGTTCTATGGGCACATCCAGGTACAGGCCTTGATGTGTTACTCTCACCTGATGATGACAAATGTTGGCTGGAACCAGGTCACTCCTGTAACTGGCCAGGACCACATGCTCTTGGCCTGCTGTGGTGTGGACAGTACCCCCACAATGCCGGGGCTGGTACTGCCACTACAGGAGCCCCTTGGTGTCCTAGCACATCCAAGTTGACTGCCAGCTGTTGGTGTTGCTGGCCTACATCCACACGGACATCGCCGCACTCCCACCACAAGTTCAGGCACGGACAAGCCATGGTCAATGAGGGCCATCATCTCACCAGACCATCTATCCATGAGATCAGTAATCACACGGATGGCACCAGACAGTTCATGGAAGGTGTCACTTGCAGATATGAGAGCAGCCCTCTGCAGCCTCAGGCCCTGTCTGGTGTAACATTCCATATGTGCCTGCACCACCATGACAGCCTGAAACATGCGCCTGCTGGTACCAACTGTGTCGCGTCTGCCAGGGGCATGATGACCAGTGGCCATACCATGAGCACCCTGGGACACCTGACTATGTGGTGCCCTGCTGGATATCCAGCTATACCTGCTGCAACCAGACACAGTAGGCATGGTTACCACACTTTACTGTGCACTGCCACCAAACACCAGCTGTCCCTTCACTATGACCACTGGTGATGGGGTATGTATAAGCACTGAAACTGTGCGCAGGGTTGGGGAGGTTAAAAGGGGGGTGTCAAATGATGGTGCTGTGTCAGCCCCTGACAGCCCCACCTGTGCATCCACAGTACTACCATCATCTTCGGTGTCTGTCTGGACACCAGCATCAGATTGCAACAAGAGGGACCTGGACCCACCTCACCACCTGTGTGGGAAAACAATAAACGCACTTTAAGACCTGTACAGCATTGCATAACAGTACACACACACACACACACACACACACACACACACACACACACACACACACACACACACACATACACACACCACCTGAATACCCACTTGTCCATGACTTTACAGACAGTCCCACATATATTCCCATGCATTCCCCATCCTGCATCACACTTGGTAACATACGCTCATTGATTCCACCCATTAACGTGTCAGTCCTCTTAATGCATAGACAAGTGATCACAACACAAGACCTGTTACTCCATTACCTGCCTGACCTTAGTGGAGTGGTTTTACATGACCTCACTGGTGTCATTCAGTATTCACCCTGTGTATGTCCAGACATCATGAGCATGGCCCCTATATGTGGGGGCTACTATGTTCACTCCATAATATCACGCACTAGAGTGTCATGTGTATGTATTGATCAGTACATGCCAGATATGCTGCTCATTCTGCCTATCATGTGACAACTGTAATATATGGATACACTCCCTGTTGTTGACTAGTAATTCCCCAATGCATCTGCAGTGCTGCTTCTGTGGGTTGTCAGTCACCTCTCTGCTGAATGCGATATTAAGGGTGTACCTGGTGTCTACCTTCCCTCTCAATGCCTGTTCCTTGCTACAGACCTTATTATACTATCAGCTGTCCTGTGATTACATACATGACAAATATTCCTGGTGTATCATGTGGCTGTCCATGTACTGCACGATCCCATAGGGAGGTACTGCTGTATGAAAAACCCCACAATCAAATGTGCATACATGGACACACACAAACACACACACATGCACACACGTATCCTACATGCATCAACCGCCCTCTACTTCATCAGGGTGACCCTACAGGCAAACTAACCACCCACCAGGATGCACACACACATACTGGTGAGGTTGCACAATGATAGTGCACACAGTCCTCCTATTACCCATCTGTCAACATGTATAACATATGGTACACAACAGCATGCAGTACAGCTATAGTCCATCCATGCTAGCAGCAGTATACATGAGTGTGATGCATGTGCTGTGTTACTAGGTGATGCCCCTTCCCTCAATACCACTGCACCCATGTACACAGTATTGCTGTGTACCTGTTCTGTACCCTGCCATGTACTGTGCACCACACCTCACAGGTGTACAGCCCATTGCTGAATGTGTAGTACTGTGTCAGTTATGTCAGCTTTAATGTTCACAGCCCCTATGTTTTTCAGCAACACATACCTGGGATGATATGTGGATAGATGTAATTTATGAATGTCTGATGTCTGAATTACAGCTCTCAATATCAGCGGACCATGTATGACCAATCCAATACTATTACACTGGCAACCATCACAGCATACCGTGGCTATGGGCAATATACACACCCTTATTGATATGACACACCCTTCCTTGATCTGCCATGGGACAACATCACTGCATATATTAACAGTACATTATCCCGATATGTAACATATGTCCTGTACTTTCACATGCAGTGTCTACAAAATGTGTTAGGTGTGTAGTTGTTGACCGTGATGCATACACTCCGTGTGGGCATATGTGTGCACACCCTTGTCATGACGGTTTGTTGCACCTATTGTTATGTGCACTACAGCAGTCACTACTCCTGGCAGGGGTATACTAGCATGGGCCATCTGCATTTGCCAATGGATGTTCAGTCTGTCCTACACATGTTCCCCTAATCTGCATGATTGCAAGGTCTATTCATGTGCACATCCCTTGGTGTTCACACACTGCCATCACTATTGCTGTGGGGGTAGGGTTACATCTGCCACAGTTCCTGAACCTGACTATGTGCAGATACAGCCATTCTTAGCATCCTTAGGATCCCTGCTGCAGTGCACTGGTGTGTCATGCTGTCAACCCTCCACCTTCAGCCTTTTTGCAGATGCTTGACAAGTAAGGCCTACACATGTGTGTCAGTTTGCAGTGTCCCATACACTGAACACCATATGTTACAGCCTAGTCCCAGCTGATAATGTGGACCACAGTAATATGCTATGCCATAGTGTAACTCTGCAATAGTTGCCATTGTCCTACAGGTATATACACTAGTGTTGCACTGTATACGGGTGTTGTTTCAAACATGTCCCTACTGCAGGCCATATCTCCCACCATTATGTTACTCCCTGTGGACACATTCCACAATAACAGGATGTTAGTTATCTTGCAGGTGTCTGACATACCCTTCCAATACCCCATCATCGTCACCACTATGATGCCATTCATTTAACAGCAACAATACGTGCACATGTACAGCATGCATTATGGGTAGGTGTGTTAGATGTGTGCATGGAATAAAACTTAGCCATTACATGCCCGGTGTATTGGCAAGCATCAATATAAACCTTACTCACCAGCTACAGGCTGCTGCCTTGGTGGTATACCGGAGGGACCTACACAAGAGGATGAGAGATGAAAAGTCAGTGGCCACACCTGTGGCATTGCTACAGGGTGGGTGCAGCATTACAATACATCAACAGTACATGTCCACAATACTACCACATATGCACATCTGTTTATCACTACTATGCAGCAACAAACTATATCTATGACATGTCAGATATGCAAGATCTACCTGTACAGATGTGGATGTATGCACAACAGTGGTCTACTGATGTGGCCTATGGCCTTACTTGCACGTTCCTCAGACGGTGTGTGGGTAGCACCCACCTCCACTATGGTGTCCGTCAGTTGGTGGCTATGCAGATGGGCAGATGCCATGAGGCTGACTAGGAGCTCCTCCACATGTGTCAGGAGAGATGGATGGCATGGCCACCCTCCCTTTGTGAGGTGATCCCCCTGGACTGCAGCAACATGCTGATGGGCATGGCGAAGCAGGTCAGAACAATGATGCCGGACCTGCTCATAACTGTGGTTGTGCAGCCCGACATCATTGACCTTGTGGACTAGGTCATTCCACAGGGCGGTCAGCTCCTGCTGATCATGGGTAGCCTAGCCAAACAAGACAAGGTAGTGCTGGATTAGGTGGTTTACCACAATATCAATCTCAGCAGCTGAGTAAGCTGGAAGCCTTCCATGTGAAATCTTGTCTGAAAGACATAAAGATGGACACCGGTGTGAGCAAGTCACACAGCAAGGTTACCACAGTTCTTAATACACATCACTGTTACCCCCCACCATATCAGTGACAACAAACTGTACACAAATCTCAATAGGTATGGCTACAGCATACCTACCAGTGAGGCAGATATTGTATTGTACCACACTTTGAGCAATATGTTTTTAGCCATGTTCCCTGCGTGGACACTACCATTGCAGGCCTGCTACAGACTACTCACCTGCATGCCATTGTCAGGGCTACTATCGTTCCATATATGCCTGTGGTTTGCTTGCTATGTGGTTGCTGCACATCTGACATTCTGTGTTATTGGGGTTATCTATGCATGTTGTTGGACATGTTCCAGGATTGTGTAGACTATTACTACCTACATATGTTCTATAACAGTGACACAATAGCATGTTTATGTACAAATGGCCAGAAGAACCACCTCTCCAAACTCATCTGCCCATCTTTCTAGGCCTCATCACATGTAGGACCCACCATGGGGCCGCCTAATGTACTGGTCCAGCAATCCCTTCAGATGGAACCAACTCAGGGGATGTTGCACCCCCTGGGGTCACACGCAGATATGATCTTGTCCCCCGAGGTCAGGTCCAGGGACTTTTCCATAAAGGGCTCCACAGACACATGTGGGATGTACTATATCACCTTGAGGCACCCAGTACACATTCACAGGGTCTACATGCTCCTTCTGCTCAGCCTCCAGGCCAGGCACCTTCGGGACATGGACTGCTGTTATGAGTAGCTTGTTCCCATTGTATCCATATTGGGGCCCATGGGACATCCACATCACAGACCACACACATTATCCAGGGTATTTACCCACCACATGTGTCACATACCACCCTGTAGGCTGTCCTCTATATCTATCAACCCTGACCACCTCCACAACTATACCTGCCACAATTCCCCATATTCCCATTCCATACTTCACAGACAAGGGCAATGTGGTCCCAACAAGGGGTTCACATGTGACATACCCATCCATGTTGCACACACTGACAGCTGTAGATAGCTGTGTGTATTGCTATGTTTGATGTTCCCTCACACATAGCATGCAGCACTGTGGTGATAATATAGGGGACATGTATTTACATATATATATGTTTGTGTGTGTCTGTTTGCATATATGTAGACATGTACATATAGGTATATATCTGTATATGCATAGATATATATGATGTATATATGTGTTTATATATATATATATATATATATATATATATATCTACACATGGGTATCTGTATATTTGTGGACATACATGTAGATATATATATATATATATATATATATATATATATATATATATATGTGTGTGTGTGTGTGTGTGTGTGTGTGTGTGTATGTGTGTGTGTGTCTGTACACATATGCATACCTATATATGGGGTACATTCAGACATCAGGTCCACAATCTCACAACTCCTTCCTACACAGCTGCACTGTTCTGGCCTTGCTACAACATAGACAGGTGCCTCATATGGACACAGCCTGACATTTGGGGGGGTATATGTAGGGCCAGATTGCAGGTATCCCTATTACACACCTATGGCATTCCTGCATGCTACAATACAGGTTAACCTAAGTATACTGCAAGAGGTGGGCTGGGGAACCCACGTGTCCATCATTATGGCATTACTTCCACCACCAGTTATTGGTCACAGTAATATACATACTTCCCCTTACACAACACACACTATGAAAGCTTACATCTTATCAGTCAGTGCTGCTCTGCACAGTTGATGGGTATGACCCACTACCCACAGGAACAGATTCTATTGTCCTTAGCAGTTGTTCAGCTGAACATCATTACAACAATAACACCTGATGGCACATATAAATCATTCCACATCATCTATCCCATTATTATGGACCAAGTACTACAATCAATTACATGCATATATACTTCACATACCTGTTCTGGGAACGATGTCTCCTCTGGATAGTTTGCTGGATGTTTTTTTTGTGTGTGTTTGTTTTTGCCTTTCAATCTCTCTCTCTCT
>NC_056731.1:1781001214-1781058714 GCF_019279795.1 Protopterus annectens
GGTGAGGGTGAATAATGAGCTTTGCCCTGCTGGGCAATGAAGTGTCAGGGTATATTAGTGCTTGCTATTAGGTCTGAGCAAGTGCTGGACTGTAGGATGCTTTTTAAGTGCTTAGGTTGAGAGTTATACTACTTTCAAGGGAAAAACTGAAGTGGAGTCTTGGTGGAGTCGGGATAAATTTAGCCTTAGCTAACCGGCACTGCCCGGAAGTGTAAAACCATGCAAATGAGTTTTTACAGCAGGGAAATGAAAGAGATAGAAATTAGCCCAAAATGGCCCACAAACTACTAACTTCTGGGCTGGAACCACTCCTCCAGGGACAGATGGCTGCTCAAAGCTCCCTCTCTCACAGGTGAACAGAGAAACCTCCCTCTATCCAAGTAAGGTATGGGCAACTCAGAAAATTGCAACAGCCCTGAATTCTCACTAGCCTGAAAACTGGACTATACTAGCTTAGAAAGGTGGGAAACAAGGAAAAATATTTTTTTTTGAAAAGATAAGGCAGATATGGTGGGGGGAAGAGAAAGATGTCAATTAACAAGTAGTATATTCCTGTAGTTCACATCACTTTCCTAGTCAGTGCTGTTATCTGTATCTTACAAGTATTACTACACTACTCTATTGCCTTAGTTTGGACCGTGATATGGCTGTTGACAACTATATACATGGACTGGTTTTACCTGCAGTATACACCTCTTACCTGGTATACCTGTGCAGGAATTGTTTGTTAACACTGTTTCTACACATACTCTCAGATTCCAGGTTGATGTTATGCACATACCTGTCCATCTCATTTTGCACAGACTCTGGCCAAGTCTTGCCCACATGCAGGTGAACCAGGACATATGTAGACTATTGACCTCCTCAACCTTTAGTAACCTACAACACTGTTATACAGGATTTCCTAGACAGTTATATTATGTAGCACAGTGTGGGTGACAATGATCAGTGATACCTTATAATTCAGAGCAACTGCGACACTCACAATGCCATACAATACCAGAGTAAACAGTACAAGTACAGGGTATCAAGCTTTTATTTCTAGCCACAGTGTTCATATCTGATTGACCTGTGGGAGCAATGTTTGTTAGCACTACCTGAATGTTGCCACACAAAGTACCAGATTTCACATTAGTATTACACACTTACATCTCACAGTGTTACTGTACACACTCTGGTCACAGTGTGACAACATGGGGGTGTAGATGGGACATACTTGGCCTAATACTCATAACATTTTGGGGCGTTGCTAGTGTGATGGGTTTGTTTTTATAGATGTGTGACAATCAGTTGTATTTCCTGTCTGCTGCCTAAACATCTGGGATCACCCCACTGATTTCCCAGGGGACAGGGTGACAGGCAGCAGATATGGGCCAATATACTGGACATTCTGGACATATCTGTACAGTTGTGGGGTATGATTCATGTATGCAGCCTACTTCCACTCCCAGGAGTCAAACCATGGCTGTGTCTGCTACAACTAAAACACTGTCCATCACAGTTGTGTGTGCTATATAGATATTGCTCTATATCTCCTATCTGCTTTCTGTCTTATAATTCTCCTGTGGTGTTACATTCTGACCTTGTATTACATCACTCTTATACAGGATTTCCTAGGCAGTTATATTATTTAGCAGAGTATGGGTGACAGTGATGAGTAATACCTTATTATTCAGAGCAACTGCAACACTAACAATGCCATACAATACCAAAGTAAACAGTACCAGTACAGGGTATCACTTTTATTTCTGGGCACAGTGTTCATATCTGCTGGACCTGTGGGAGCAATGTTTGTTAGCACTACCTGACTGTTGCCACACAAAGTACCAGGTTTACAATAGTATTATGCACTTACATCTCACTCTGTTACGTACACACTCTGGTCACAGCTTGGCAACATGGGGGTATAGATGGGACATACTTGGCTTATTACTCTCATAACAGTTTGGGGATGTTGCTAGAGTGACAGGTTTGTTCTTATAGATGTGTGACAATCAGATGTATTTCTTGTTTGCAGCCTATACATCTGGGATCATCCCACTTATTTCCCAGGTGGACACAGTGACAAGCAGCAGATATGGACCCAATTTACTGGACATTCTGGACATATCTGTACAGTTGTGGGGTATGATTCTGTATGCAGACTACTACCACTCCCAGGATTTGAACCATGGCTGTGTGCACTAAAAATACAACAGTTCATGTCTCAGTTGTGTGTGCTATTTGGATTTTGTTGTCCATCTTTTCACTTTTTTCTATCTATGTCTCTCCCAGTTGACTAACTGACCTCTGGGGATTACACCAGTCATATACAAACATTCCTACACATTTTTTATTTATGTTGCACAGTGTGGGTTACAGTGCTTAATACAACAGTACTATTAAGTGACTGGAATTCTACATTTACATATGATACCAGAGTAAACACATGCAGTACAGCAGTTAGACCTTCATTGTCAGACTATTATGCTTTTATTTACAGACAACCTATACGAGACTCTTCCTGCCTTATTCTCTGGTGTATGCAGTACTTGCCTTAAACAATACAGGTTATCTACAGGCAATTGACCTACTAATACAGTTAGATTTATTTCCTATGACAGTACATGCAAGAGTATTACTAACCTGCCTCGCATCACAACCTCTCCAAGTAACGGCCATGGGCCTCCTGGTTCACACCCCACTCTCTTGCCACTGTGAAGGACATAAGAGGAATATTTAGCCATATCTATCCATAATATACATGAGCTGGCAATTATTAAACAGGTAGTGGAGTGATACTTACACACAGCTGGGACCTCCCATGTTGTCATAGCCACTTGGATTCACTGATCCCAGAGATCCCCCTTTTGCCGTTTCAGGTCAGCATAGTGATGCCTGACCTGCTCACCAGTTCGGGGTATGCCAGTGGCACTGGTGAGGTCACGGGTGAGATGGTCCCAGGCTTCCGCTTTATATTGGGAACCCTGGTACTGGCCTTGCAGCAGTCTCTGCTCATGGTCTTTGACAAGGAGTCCTGCCATGATTCTGGACTCCTGGATGCCCCAGCGCTGCACCCAAAAGCACACTCCCTCTCCTATTCCTGACATGATGCCTGCAAGGGGAAGCTACAACCATTTATAAGATGTATTCCCACCTGTTGGGTTTATGTAGGGCCGATTTTTCACACTTTGCCATGATTGGATGGTTTTGAAAAGGCTAAGCTATGGGCAAACCTGCTTACCTATGGTTGGCATTGTTTAAAGGGGTAAACAACAGGGCAAATTGAGTTATCTGGCCTACACATACCTTATATATATATATATATATATATATATATATATATATATATATATATATACATACCCTACTACGCTGGCCTGTGCAATGCTTAGGGTTGCTTAATATTTACTTTGCATTATATTTGCTTTTTGGCATTGATTTATTATTCATTACATGTTATATATATGTCTGATATCCATGATTCATATGTACGTACACTGTATGGGGTCCTTGTGTTTAATAGGGGGGCTTCAACACTCTATTACAATTACACCTCACATCTGGGCTTACTTCAGTGCTCCAGTTCACATATTTATGTTATGTAGTAGGTTATAGAACATATGATTGTATACTGATTCCTTTCACATGTTCAGTTTGATTTTACTATATTGAGGATTTGTTTGGTGATACCTCAATCTTATGTACTGCTGTGATGGCTTGGTGGTTAACTACTGTGACTATGGTGTATAGGGTCCTGGCTTCAAGACCTGTGAAGGCTGTTTATTTTGTTTCTGGGCAGAACAGCGGCTGTTGGATACAGAGTGATTAAGGCACTTTTAAGCACTTGTAAGCGGGTTTGCATGGGTTTGCATGAGGGTAAGCAATGCTAACCTCCAGTTAAATATGCTTACAGAGAGTTAGCTCCAATATTGCTTAACCTGTGTGTGCATTGCTTCCCCCACTTGGCTTAAACCCGCTTACTAGTGCTTACATATGCTTACTCCCACTTGCTACTGCTTAATATTGCTTACACTTGCTTACTAGTGCTTACTCACGCTTACCATTGCACTGATTTAAACAGTAATGTTTAATGGTTCTTGGGAAGGTGGGAGATTTGGAAGCTGTATGGAGTTATTACACATTTTGCCTTCTATGTGTACATATACTGTATGGGGAACATGTATTATCTGTGGACTTTACAACGTTATGACACTGACACCTTACAGTTGCATTTAATGCAGTACTCCAGTTCACAAATATATGATATTTAGTAGGTTATGCAACTAAAAATATTGGTCATAAAGTGATTTGACATGGAAAATGGAATGTACTGCAGTGGGACGCGAACCGGGAATGACTGCTCGTAAGGCAAATGCTCTGCCCACCACACTATTGCTGTACTGCTTCATTTGCATATATCTTGCTTTTTATCTTCTTCTGCCATTTAAGTTGCATTGACCATAGCTAAGTGATGGGCAAACTCGTGCACCTACGGTTAAATATAATCTGTTTCATAAAAAAATAAAATATCTTTATAGTGTTTGTTTTCACTGTTGTGCTTGTACATGTAGGGGGATGTTGCTGGGGGTATGCGTACACCTATGAGCGGTCTCGCTCATTCTTTCAGGACTTGTCTGCTGTTCTTCATTGCAGGGGCGTGTATATTCTGAGAGCTCTGCTCTCAGACACGCCCCCTGCACTCTTTCATGCTTTGTGTAAGATTAGGAGCTCAGGCAGCGCGTCTTCATTAATATGCATGGTGCGCTGCTGTCCTGCTTCTAAACGGCCACTTCTGTGCAGGACTAAGCTAGTCCTGCATGAGAGAATAGCAAATCTAGGGGAATATCTTTCTTATTACTCAGTTCCTGCAAAACTTGCCACTCTAATTTGGTTAAATTATATTTAACCTGGCCCCTGTTTCTAATGAAATCTTTAAAACCATTTTCTACTGTAAACTGTGTCATAACAGAAAAATGTTGCACACCTTCATGGTAAAATGGTGGAATAACTTGACTCTTAAAAGGCACCATATTAGTATCTAATTTAAAATATGCACTACATTCATTACTATTATCCACATCTGACTAGCAAGAATAAAAGCTAAGGTCAGTATCACACGATTCAACAGATTCCTGTTCCTTAAAGGCATTATTATCACTTTTGTGCTGAAAAAAATTCCACAAATGCACTTTCCTAATCAAGCAAAAATATCTTTTTTGATTAAATGTAATCCCAGCATGACAGTAGGAACAAATTTGAGACCTAAGTTAAGAACAGTAGTCTCATATTCATTTAATACATGATCAGATAGAATAGCAGTGTAATTAGTGTCCCATAAAAAAACATACTCAGTTCTTTTTAAACTTTTTATACCTTTGCTGTTTTGGAGGTTGCCGATGTTGAAACTGGCCCTCTCTGGATGGCTCATACATGTTTCTACCTCGTTTTCTGCTATTATCTTCAGTCGTTACTGGACAAAATGTTTGTTGCATATAACTCAGCTCCTGAGCCACTGGTAGTTCAGGATAGTCCGTGTAGTCGCAGTCCCAGTCAGTGGATTCTCCTTCATGATCAGAAGGCACCCGCATGCCTCTTTGTGGGTTATTATCCCCTTCCTGGATCTGACAATGGACATCTTTACAACATCTACTCTGACTGGATTTCCACAGGAAAGCAGTACCTTTTTTGTAATCTCCAAGGTCACAGAACAGTTTCCTCTTTTTAATAGTTAGAAGTTGTTTATCTAACTCTGCCAACTTGCTGTTAATATCTGGTAGAAACTGTTCTAATTTATTGGTAGAGGTATTTGTGACCAAGGTATCACATACAGATGCAATCTCTTCTTTCAACTTACTCTTTTAACAAGTCCCATTGAACTAAAATGGAAACCCACTCTGCAGAGCACTTATGTGCTGCCATAATCCATCATTTTTGGAAATTAACACTCATTTCGTCATTGCTATCGAAAGGAGTTGAGGGACTTTTAAAAGTTCTTAATCCACGGGGTGTAACCTCTAATTGCAAATAGCGTTTTATGCTGAGAATGTTAAGATGTACCACCAACTCCTTGTTCATCAATTATTCCAAGTTATCAAACACTTGTTGCATCTCTGCAGATAACATACCAGATAAGCTCTGTCCAGTGGATGAAAATGAGTTATTACTTCTCTTCTTGTTCTCTTCACAGAAGAACCTCTCATAGGTTCATAGGTTGGTACTAGGCTATCAGCCCTAGGGCCTATACAAGCTTAGCCATAACAATTCCCTGGCTATTTCTTCTCACACTATTTACTTCCCTGGACTCCTGACGTGATCCCCAGGGTGAATTTCCTTTCTCCCATCCAATCGTCAAGGTTCCTTTTGAAGAGGGCCAAAGAGGCACTCTGCTTGACATGCATGGGCAATCTATTCCAGAGTCTGGGGAGTCTCTGGGTCAGGAACCTATCCCTCCAGCATGTTTTGTTTATTGTGATGAAAAGGGTTAGATCCCTGGAGCGTGTGGCTCTGAGGGATTGGGATTTCTTTAAGTGTAGCATGTCCGACAGCTCTGGGTTTGACATGGCCTTGTATGTTAAGCAGAGATTGCCTCTGAGTAGACGATATGCGACAGAGTATAGCTGGAGTTTTCTAAGGCGGTCAGCGTAGGACATCTGCTTTAGGCCTGTGATCCTTTTAGTGAGGTATTTCTGCAGCCTTTCCAGTTGTTGCAGATGTCTTGAGAGGTACAAACCAAATGGGGCGTTGTATTCTATAATGGGTCTAATGATGGATGAGTACAGTGGGACAATGACCTCCTTTTTTCTGGATGAAAGGCCCTTAGTGATGAGGTGTGCCACATAGAAGTATTTCCTGACTGTTGTGGTGATGTGGTTATCAAAGGTAAGACCACTGTCCACCTGTGTCCCTAAGTCTCTTATCACACTTTCGATGTTTAGTGTACTGCCACCTATATGGTAATTCATGGGTACATGTTTTTTCCCAAAGGGGATAACTATAAATTTCTTGGCATTGAGCTTGAGTCCATGGCTCTGGCACCAAGCATCTGTTTCTGTAAGGCCCTTTTGTAGAGTATCCACATCCTTTGGGGATTCAATAATGGCTCCCAGTTTGCAGTCATCTGTGAACTTTGTTAGCCAGAGTCCCTTAGTGTTGGCCTGTACTTCAGAGAAGTAGATGCCAAACAAGATCGGTCCCAGGACTGAACCCTGAGGTACTCCACTTGTCACTTGTCTGGAGCTGGAGTTAGAGTCGGCTACTTTTACAGTGTGGATTCTATCAGTAAGCCAGTTAGCAACCCATTGGGTGACGTAGGGATTAATGCCCAGCTTAGTAAGTTTATCTATGATTCCAGAGTGGGGGATGGTGTCAAAGGTCTTGGCAAGGTCTAGATAGGCTGTGTGGACCACCTTATCCTTGTCCATGGCTCTGGAGACTGATTCGAAGAAGTCAATCAGGTTCAGGAGACAAGATCTGCCCTTCATGGACCCAAACTGGGTGGGGTCCAGTGTTTGAAGGTTGCCATTGTCTTTGTTTATAGGTTCCATGATAATACGCTCCATGGCCTTGCAGATAAGGCTTGTCAGACTGATGGGACGGTAGTTTCTGGGATCTAAGGTGGAGTGGGATAACTGTAGCTCTGCTCCACTCAGTAGGCATGAAACCTGAGGTGAGGCTATGATTAAACATGACACTTTGGTGAGGTGCCAGTTCATATTGTACTTCATGTAGTACACAGCCCAGGATGTCATCTGGTTCCATGGATGCTTTGGAGAGTGCATTTTTTACCTGTGTGGCCATTATTACCGGAATTTGGCAATCTTCCGGTATTGATATGGGCCATTTAGGGGATGAGAGGGGGGTGAAGTTGGCACTGAATCGATCTGCCAGGATATTGGCAATATCCTTTGGATCAGTATATTTAATACCATTCTGTTTTAGCTTAGAGCAGATCTGAGCATTGCCATTTAGATTCTTGACATAGTTATAGAATGCCTTGTGGCTGTCTTTGGAATCTTTGGCAATTTTATTTTTGCAACTAGTTTTGGAGGATTTTATGAGAGATCTCTGTTTCTTACTGAGGCTAGTAAGGGAGTTTTTGCATCCTGGGATTTTCCTCTTTTCTGCAACAGTTTCTTCCTTTTGTTGTAAAGTTTGTTTATGGCAGGAGACCACCAGATTGGCTTCCTTTTTTTGGATGAGAGCATCTTGGTTCTATTTGGGAAGGCACGATTCATGCATGAGTGGATGTGCTTGTACAGTGTCTTAGTGTAGGATTCAGCAGTTGAACTTTCAGTTCCCATCTGCATGGGTGTCATGAAGTTTGTCACTTCTGACTTGAGTAGCATGAAGTTGGCTTTGGAGAAGTTTTTTATGGAGGTTTCCTTACTGGGGGTTTGGGGTGGGATGTGGATGTTAAGGGTGATTAGCTTATGGTCAGACCTGACTAATGAGGGGGGTCACCATAGGTGTGGAGCATCGATTTCCCATGTTGGTAATGACCAGGTCTAGGATATTGGAGCCCCTGGTGGGACTATGGATTAGTTGATCCAGGGCATTTTAATTTATGAATTCCAAGAACCATTGGGCAAAGGTGTTGGTACATGAGTAGTTTTCCCAGTTAATGGCAGGGTAGTTAAAATCACCCAGTATTAGGATGTTTGGTTCTATCTTAATATTTTCCAGTATGTTTACAAAGGCATAGTGAGAATCTTGGGGTATGGTGGGGGATCTTTAGCAAGCTACAATTTGGATTGCAATCTTACCTAGTGCTAGTTCTGCCAAGGTTTTATATTGTCCATGGCATGTGGGATATTACCTCGGTTTGTGGATGGCTCATCCATCTGGATTGTATACTGACCAATCCTTTGCTGGGTCGTGTCGAGCTGTTCCTGCCTAAATATTTTAGGCAGATCAAAAGATGGATCACCGGACATGGAAACCACCAAATCCAACACCTGGGGAATGGAATGGCAGCAAATACGACAAACCAGTGATCACAGAAATAAAATTTTAATAGCACAATCCCTGGTGCCTCAGCTGGAATAGCCTTCAATGGAGTACAAAGGCTAATACAAATCACACCTTATATACATCATCAGTAACATCACTAACTAAACAATCAAACAATTAAGCACATTTTTGCAATTAAGTACTATTGCATTAAAACTTTCCAATTGCAATTTATATTAATTCCCTTAGGACTTATGTATTATATTTTAATATAAAAAGGGCTTCTTTATACAAGAGTTTCTTTTTAACATCCATAAGCCCTTCTTTTTTCCTTACTTTTATATAAGAAGCATGTATTATTCATTTCTGTAGTGTAGTTGATATATTTATGAACAAGTACTGAGAGACCAAGTTTGAAATGCATGGGTGGAGGTAACAGATTGTTGTAATGTAAATATGTGTTCTTTCCTTAAAAATTACCTTCCCTTTGTTTGTGTTTTTACATGTACTTTCATGGGATGAAGAATAAATGGATAGTAAATATAATTATTGCATGCTATTGTGCACTTTCCATAGCGTACCACAGAGCAGCTGGTTTGCGCGATTGATGGTAAAGTGGGCATGTGAGATACACATTTATACTACTTCCCCTGTTTGCACATAGTTAAGCAGTAAGCAAACATGAGCCTCATTGCTACAGTTATGAGACTTCTGAGTACTTACTGTATGAAACACACCTTCTGCTTAGCTGACTCTGTAGCAGCAGGCATAAATACATTGATACATTTCTTTTGGAGGCCAGATGATATTGGGTTGGAATCCAGGTGTATCTAGTTGATGTAAATATGTATTGATAATGTAATAAAATGATTCTTTATCCTATGTTCCCTGTGTGTTACTTTAGTGCAGTGTGTTTAAGTGACATTGCACAAAGGTAACTACACCACCAAGTGCCATTCACCATTGCATGGCATTGGTGTGTGATGCCAAACTCCACACAAACAAAGAGGCCAAAAAGTGAAGGGCTTCATTGCTTTTTTTTTTTTTTTTTGCTTATATGGATTGTGTGTGATTCTATTTTTTGACCATGTTAAAGGTGTTAAAATGGGGTAGATAGGAAAGTGCCTTACACAAACCAGCTAAAGATCCTGTCACTATACTCCGTATCATATAGACTTCTTAGGGGAGACTTATGCCTGGCCTACAGAGCAATCCAAGACCCAAACTAATGAGCTTGCTGCATATCCATAAATCAAACAGGACTAGGGCTACTCATTCCAGGTACCTAAATATGGCTTGTGACTTAAATAGGACATACTGGAGGGACAAATGTATCTCCCACCAACTGCCACATCTTTGGAACAGGCTACCAATTAATGTAAAAAAGAGCACCTCTATGATGTAGGTATTTCTAGTTCAGGTTAGTAGGGTAGGTGAGGAAGCAGTTGCAAACAAACAGGACAAAAAAGACACAGGGATGGTGAGGGACACAACATGTTGGGGGACACCATGATTGGGAGGTAGGAAGGGGACAACATATGCCTAATCCCTTCAAACATGTGGACAGTGAGAATCTAGTCATATCCCGCAAGACTGTCATCACTGTCCCCTTATTCCCCTAGCTGTTGGAGTGCTGGATATCTTTTCCGACAGACCATAAGTGAGAGCAGCCTCTCCATCTAGTGTAGGAGTGCACCAATGGTGCTGTGTATGACCCTATGTACCAACTTTAACATCTCCTGGTGGGTGATAAAATCCCCACCTCTACTATTACTCTAAGAGGGTACCACAGCACCAGCTACAGGGGTAGTGCTAACTGATGTGGATGGCCCAGGTAGTGCAGGGGAAGCAGAGGCAGTACTGCCTGGTTCGGTCCCAGATGTGCTGGGCATTGGTGCAGGAGCTGGTGAAGCAGGGGCAGGCTGAGCCACGGGGGTAGGTCTACTTCCTTGTGCTATAAATTATTTTGTGATTTGTCACTGATGGATGAGATGTAAATGTTTTGGCAACACATAGAAATAAAAAGAGAGATAAGGGTTGGGGTGAGAGAAAGAAAAACAGACAAAATTAGTACCATCATATGTGACATACAATGCAGTCTCACAATAAGAAAGTATTTTATCTCAACTTTTACATTTAAGTATACTTCTTAACAACTACAAACTATAAGTAAGGATTGCTCAACATAATCTAGCAATGTGCATATATTGCAATTATGCTTGATCCAATTATGGAGATTAAGTTAACAGCAGGGCAATAATGCCACTTTTGTTGAAATTAAATTTTGTAAAATATTTTTAAAGGATTTTATTATATATTGTTACTTGTGGTATTTGAACCCACAGTGACTGACTACAGTATTAGACTTGACTCCTACTATTGGCATGTGCTACAGACTGAAGCATGCATGCTTGCCTTTACCATTAGGATATGCATGCTTACTTTGCTAGAACTGTATAGAAAAGAAATAATTTAGCTAAAATAATAGTTCGGCAGTGCTGCATACATACCCCTTGCCTCATGCAGTCTCTGTAGATGCTCAACATGGGCATCTCTACTCACCATAACCTCTGTGTTGGCTGTGGAATAAAGAAAAGAGAACAAGATAACAGCATTATGCATACCAGTCTTGCCTATATGCAGCTTTCTATCTACTATAAATTGTCTTTATCAGTATACTTACACAGCTATGGGATGTCAGTAGTACTGAGCTCATCCAGCCACTGGTTGAGTGTATTCCTCTTGCTCCTTTTTAGGTCATTAAAGTGATGCCTACACTGTTCTCCAGTGTGTGGAATGCCATTCACACTGGAGACAGCCTTGGCCAGACTATGCCAAGCCTCAGACTTGTACTGGGAGCCAATATAATTCCTCTGCAAGAGACTTCAACTGTGGCACTTTACAAGGAGTCCAGTGAAGATTCTGGACCCCTCAGTGTCCCCGCCTCTGCACCCTAAATTGGGCATCTTCCTTTCTACCACCAGACACATCCAACCAGGTAAAGCAGAAATAGTTAACAATAATTTCCCACAAATGCCCATTATCACTTTTACTGGTAGTGCTCAAACCCAAGCAACCACACAGACCAAGACTGCATGACTTTAAACAACAGCGCCAAACTCAGAAAGAAAGCAGTTTTTGAAATAGGAAGGTTAATCTGACACTTGGCATTAGTTTGAGGGTTGTTTGCTGGTGAAAATGTTAGGTGATTTAACTTTGCAGGCATGTACTAGTGGCATACATTTTATGACCTGACACATTTTGGGGGGCTTTACACACTGATAAAATTAACTTTTACAATGTGGGATTCAAACCTATGCATACAAGACAAAACACTTTCTTCCACAGTGATGATTTTTCTTCCTTGCTACAGAGGAAGAGTTTCACAGACATAACCATTATTTGCATACAAATACACATGACACACTGAGGGGTTAACCATGTATGTGTATGACCTGACAAATTCCTGGTTTATATATCCATGTGTATATGGTTATTATAGAAGGCTAAAGACCATCCAGGGCCAGAGAACACAGTTATGATTACAGAAACATATTAGTCAGTATGCCCTCACTTACACAAATAATTCATATGAGTTTATTAAAATTGAGTGTACAACCCTTAATATAATTGGAAGCATGTAATAATTTTTTCACGTGACATTTACTATAAAGTAAAATGGAACAACAGTAAAAATATTTGGAATTTGCTGTATTATAATCCAGGATCATTTGCATTGCAGCCCTATACTTACACCTGGTGCCACAGGAATAGGTAAAAAACAGTGGGATATTTTCATATTCATTATTAACTTCTGTGTGTTGACCACTGCACAACGCCACTTACAGTGTTTGCATGGTGCCCAACATACTTAATAAAATGTATCCATTTTGAAATTGTCTACTGTCTGCATCCTGTCTGTATTGGAGAAGATTGCTAACCCCCACTCATTGTCACTTTGTCGGTTTGCACGATGGAAAGCAAAAGATGCAACAATGTATCATTTTTGAACTCGAGAATGTCTACATCATGTCTGCAGGCATTCTATCTGCTTTGTGTGTGGGCCATTAGTCCAGGTTTGTGTGACAGTACATAACATGCCAACGTGAGAAGCAAAGCTAAACTTGTTTTATCTATGTGAGCAGTGTTTCTTAGGTTTGATCCTTAAAAAGAACAAATGTAGTTCTTGAACTGTGATCTACAGACAGTATATACTGTGTGGATTACCATGTTTAGCAGGTGTGCTACACACACATGATCCACATGTGCAGTTTATGTACTGGTTATCAGAGAAACACATTACATGACATTTATTGTATTTATCCATTTTCCATGTTTGTGCTAAGCCTCAAACCACACAAATACTGGTATATTAAAAAATTTTTAAAATAAACAACAGTGCAAAATAAATGTTAGTATACATGAAAGATTTTTACCCAAGTCTGGATTTCTCACATCAATGAGCCTACAAAACACAGTAAGAGTGTCTTATCCCTCTTTGCCACAGAATCAGTTTTGCAACAAAAATGAAAATCATTGTGCATGTAAGCAAGTCCCAAATCTTGTCAACAAGCCATATGACACTTGTACAGTTCTAAGTAGTTTGTACATGTGTTAATTTCAACTGTAGTGCAATGAGTGATCAAACAACCATTTATTACTATTTATTGCAGAAATGCAGCTCTGTCTTATATTAGCATGATGTTCATTCTTCTGTAAGGCATTTTGTGTCATTGTCCTTAAAATGTGTAAGAATATTAAATATCAATAATATATAGTTTTCAACAAATGCAGGGGAGGTTGGATATTATTGAACAGAAACTATGAAATGTGCGCTGCTTACTAACATTTACAACCTTGAGACAATTACTTCCACACTTTGTAAGTGTAACCTAGCTGACACACCCACTGGAGGTAAGGGAGTCGGAATTGCTGTTGTGTTTTCCTTCTCCCTACCAGTAATTATTCACAGTTGCAATCCATTAGCAACAAACACTGAGGGACTATCTGTACTATATTTACATAAGCTACATGAAGCCAAGAATTTGGGAATCAGCAATTCTAATGATTTCATACCTCATTTGCATCTTCACCATGCTCACAGGCCTTTTTCTACACTATAAATAGGTAACAGTGTAGCTAGGGAACCTGAAGGTAAGGAGACTTGTTTATGTGGATAACAAAGAAGAAGATTACGATTACTTTCTATTTATCTGTGCATCTGTGCAGAAGACTACTGATCTTCATTAGATATGATTGCATTTTTCATTTATATACTGGATTTGTTCACATCACGAGGAAAACTATTACACACACACACACACACACACACACACACACACACACACACACACACACACACAAACACACACGCGCACGCGCGCACGCACATGCACACACACAAATGCACACACACATGCACACACACACACACACACACACACACATATATATATATATATATATATATATATATATATATATATATATATATATATATATATATATGCATTAGCAAATGCTACTTTTATATGTATGCACTTCTTAGAAGCTTATTGATGGCATAGGCATTTTTGTCAGTGCATTTTACTTTATGCACAGCCTTATTAAATTTCATCACAAGTGTTAATGTTACAACTGTTTCTCTTTACACTCTTCTATTGTTATTTCAGTAAAATGTAAATGTCCTATATTGTCAATGACATGAGGATGTTGGCCTTCTAGGATGGCCCATAGACACCTCTAGGGGAGTGCTGGCCACAGGTGCAGGTGACTGGGAATTGCATAAAAATGAACGTTCTGTGGTGAATGTGTACACATTTTTGGGACAGTTTGTTTAATAACACTTATAACAATTCACTAATGAATTATTCCTTTGGTACAAAAATGTCATTTGCCTATAGTTTTGGGGGTGGGGGAGCCGAGTGTCATTCCTATGTTGGCACGACCAAAATGTTTTTGCAGAGGTTTGCTTTGCTGTTGTCATTCCTTTTTTTTCCCATCAAACCTTAGTTTGTATGTGACTGTGTTATGTTACAACCACATAACCATTTTTATACTTGAATAACTTTAGATTTTTTGTTTTTTCCAGTGGTTAATATTGAAAAACTAATAATATGTGTTATATTTAAACAGGACATTTATTTATGTGATATTTATGTGTAGTATCCTTCTTTTGTGTTTTATGTCACCTAGGACTATAGCACTCAAGTGTCACAATTCCCGTAACCCCCCTTTCAGTTACCCTGAAAACATCATGATTGTCCAAGCATTTTGGCAACATGGTGCCTTTCTGCTTGAGAGAGGATGTGGGGGTATGCCTGGAAGAATCCAAATTTGGAACCAGATAGTGAATAATGCAAACGCTGCTGGGGAATGCAGCAGAACATATGATCAGGTACACCATAGAGCCACTGACATGATTTCATAAGCCTGGAGGAGATTAGCTGCAGTGGCCAAGGGACAGCTGGCTACAGGGGGATGGGCTACTACAGAGCCACCATTGACACCAAATGAAGAATTCCTATCCACTGTTATGGATCCAAAGAGCTCAGTAGAAAGTGCACAACACCATATGATTGATGTTGGTGCTGCAGTTTCAGGGAGGACAAGTATTTCCCAGGAGGAGCTTCCAGGTAGGCTTACATATGTCAATTTTGAAATACTTCTTGTATAGTAAAATATTGAAAGCAATACTTAAGTTGGTTTAATATTTTTTTTTGGGGGGGTGACTTGTTATAGACTGATACAGTTAACACATTCTGGTTCATTACACATGGGCTTGGGGTGGATGTGTCACCCAAGTTTCAGTCCAATGTATTGTTAATGGGTATATAAAGGCCAAAAATGCCCCCCCATGTTATTGTTATTGTGATGGTGTCCTTACATTTTGCTTAACTTCTTCCAGGACCATCCTCCCTAGCAAGGATGAATGCATCTGCACATGGTAAGCCAACTATTTTTATTTCAGGACTGATGAGCATTTCACAGAAATATTAATTTATCCATATGTGTGAGGTGGGTGTCAGGACTGTGTGTGTATTGCTGTAATGTCTGTTGTAGTGGAACCAGTGTTAGTTTGTTAACATATATTGAACTGTAGTGGTGAATCTATCAATTTCTTCCCTGTGTTTGTTGCTTATTACCAGAGGTGATCTTGACAGTGGAAGTGTAGGACTCTTTCCACCTGAGGTCACCGTATTGGCAGATTCTGATGATGATGGTGGTGGCCAAACACAGGAATAGTCAGGGATGCAGAGGTTGAATCTGACACTGAGTTTAACATTCAGCCATCCCATGTAATTCCATATGACACAGTCAGTAGGCTCATGTAAACCCATTCCAGTGAGCCCTCAGATATTGGATAGGTTGTGGGTGAGACACTTGATCAGGGTAGTGTGGTTACTGTGGCTTCAGTGCCTATTGACTCTGGCCATAGCCAAAGTGTGGACAAGGTGCCACGTAGGCAGGAGGGTTGTTCAGGTTACTCAAAGGAAGCCTGTTGTCCATCCTCCACTTGATCCAGGTGCATCTTTCCATGCCATTCAACATATGTTTAGGGCCATCATGGAGGCACATACATGCTCCAATGGGTCCTCTGAAGAAATGCTTAGGGTTGTTGATGTGGCATAGGCTGACATATGTGACTGCCTCCACCGTGTTGTCAATTCAGTGGATCAGATGAGTGACACATTAGAATGGACGGTGTCTGTGATGTCAAATCTGCTAGGTAGGGGACAGCACCTGCATGGGCGTAGGTCAGCCACATCATCTGATGTTAGCCAAAGTGGCCATGCCAGATCAAGTAACAGTAGTGGCACTACCACTGCTCCATCAGTGGTTGAGGTGTCCACTCCCAGACATGGCAAGCCATGGAGTCATGGTCCTGGGAGTACTTGTGAGGAGAGCTCATGCAGCAGACATCAGTCACATTTAGTTAGTAGCAGTGCATCTGACCACTGGCATGGACATGCCAGTGCAACTCGTGGCAGTTCCCAGGGTCCGGGATGATTACCATGAAATGTCACCTCTACCATGCAAGGCTCACATTTGTCCAACATACCATGATATAGAGCTAGCACAGTGCTAGACTGTGTTCTTGTAGACCACATACACACCTATTTCACTCAGAGTGCCTATACAGACACACACTCACACACACACACACACACACACACACACACACACACACACACACACACACACACACACACACACACACACACACACATAACAGTTCCATCGGTCAGTCATGAGCCTTATAGTTCTTTCTGCCCCAGTGGCTGTTTGATAATTTATCCAAATGTCTGCCTGTTTCTTTTTCTTACTCACATGCAGTCACTACCTTTTGTGACAGCCTAGGCCTCATGCCCACCCTCCCCCACCCCCACCCACACACACACAAACACACAACACCCTGTGTAAATGATGATAACTGTGCCATATCCTTTTTTTCTATCTTTTGGATTCAGGGCAACGTGAGTCTTTTCTCTGATGCTCAGGGTGCACAGCTGACATAGTGCTTAGTATATGTTTTTGTGATGCTGTTTTGCAATATATACTGCTGTCTTACAGATTTTTGTAATATGTACATTCTTCTCAAACTCTTAGACCAACAAACCTGGACCAAGCCATAGATAAAAGTGTGACAAAGACCCAACAATGGGAAGATTTTTTAAACATTGTGGTCTTACAAACTTAAGACAGTTAATGGAATAACAAGTTTTTGCATTACTATTTGTATGTTTGTTCTGAGGGATATGAAGCCTGAGGCTGAAATGTGTGTCATTATTTTCTAATGTCTCTCTTTAATGATTTTCCTATTACAAACATATGAAGCCAAAATGTGGACATTCATTGAAAATCTGTACATTTTAGATGTAAGGCCTATTACTTGATAGGGGACACATGTACTCACATAAGTCAGTGCTGTCATATCTTGATATAATTGCAGTAAAAATCACCCACCTTATACTTACTTACATTATCAAGTAACAATATGTAAGGATATGCCATTTATTTGTATTCTTAGACATTTCTTATTCTATTCCAGACTCAACACTTACCTTGGAAATCCAGCAGTTACAAGAGTTTTAGTTTGGGGCTGACTCTGATGCTACACAGCCATTACATGAGTAAATAAAGGTTGTGAGTGTTGCCTGTCATCAATGTTACTGTATGTATGTGTATAGGATGAAGGTCTTAGCCCCTTAGGTGGTGAGCGTGAGTGCTATCCATTGCTTCTTGGCTAGTGTGAGGCCATATTGTGCACATATATGTCTAGCTACATCCACAGTGGCTGCTGGTTCCTCCTCTGACTCATCACTTGGTGTCGCTGTGGTGACCTTGCCAGTGATGGTGAGATGTGTATCCCTTAACCTTGCAGTTCCTGCTGAAACTGTTTTCTCAGGTTAATGCTGTGTGCCATGGCACAGATGGTGAATATTTCAGCACCTGTATGGGAATTGTATTGCAGGGTTCCCACAGATATATCTATGCACCAGAACCACGACTTCAGTAGCCCAAATACATGCTCTATGATATTTATTGTTTGAGCATGTGCCTCATTATAGCATTCTTCAGCTGGTGTGGATGCATTTCTGATGGGCATTATCAGCCACAGTTCCAGTGCATAAGCTGCATCCTCCAGAAAAATAACCCTGTGGGATAGCACCCCTAGATAACATCTATTAGAGTTGAGAGTTGTGCCAGATATGCGAGTCGTGGTAACTGCCTAGGTTGCCTGCCCACACATTCAGAATGATTCCCTTAACATTACACATGACCAGACAGTTAATAGAGTGGTAGCCCTTTCTATTTACGTACACCCTTCCCTGTTCCCTGGGTGATGCTTTGTTTTCTACTTGTGCACAGTCTATGGCACCCAGGACTTCAGGGTAATGTGCTACAGGATAGAACTCCTGCATAGTTCTGGCTCTATCCTCACCTGTACGAGGAAAATATATGTACTGACTGGCCTGTTGCAGCATAGCATTCAGGAATTGATGGAGGTTCCTGGATGCTGATGCTAGTGACACCACCGTGTGTCCGCTGTTGGTCTTTGGAAGATTCATGTAGCTAAAATTCTAAGTGCTACACATACCTTGGTCTCTTCTGGTATTGATTCCCCTCAGTTTGTCCTTGCTCTCAGTTGAGGACTACAGAGGTTGCAGAGTTCCTGTAGTGTGTCTCAATTCACCCTGTAGCACTCTATAATTTCCACCTCATGCAGGTTATGAAAAGTTAAATGGGTTCTAAAACCATTCTCCTTCTTGACCATGGTCTATTAGCAGCAGCATAGACATGGGCCTTCTACACATACACATGAATAAGAGCAACAGTAGCCCCTAACAGTCTTTCCATGTAACCTAGTTTCTGTGGCTGTATTCCAATAGGTTTTGTAATTCACATGGAAAGCCAGTACTGAGTCTGCACATTTGCTTTATAGATATTTAATAGCTCCACCATCTTGGATTGGTTGATTAGCATACAGTTCACTGCTTATGCTGCAATTAGCATGTCACAATGTTTAGCATGTTTGCACGACTCTACACAGCATGTAGAGTCACTGACTGAATACAGAACAGTGTGCTATTGTGTGCATGTCAAGCCATGATGCGCACATGGCTTTGGCAGCTCATGCAGGGTTTATTGAGTCTGTAATCTTGAGTATTTAACAGTTCTGTTCTGAATATATTGTATAGCTGAATCAATGGATGAAGACAATTCTGATTATATGGCCATCCATGCATTATCACTTTGTTAAACACTTCCATTTTCTTATTATCTCTGTGTTCAGTTTCTGTAGTTTCACAAGGTTTACTGGACTTTTAGTCACAACCCACAGAATTTCCAGATATTTGCATTCACTCAAATAAACTCTGCTGAAAATGTCAACAACATGCATCAGCCTAACTGGTTTAAAGTTTAGTTCTACATCATATTTCAGAAATGACAACAACATTTTTTGCAGGCTTACAGGTGTTTTATGCAGTGAATTTAATACACATTATGAAGACTTATGATCCATCTCAGCTTAATATGTTTTCCATACACATAACCATTAAATATCTAACATCTAAATACCATAGCTAACATTTCCCTTAATACTCTTAATGCAAAAACAATTTGTCTTCTCGGCAGTCATGCTGCTCCTAGTTCTTTCTGGTATGTTTCCACTTAAACAGCCATAAGAAGTACTATCAACGCTATCTGACTGTAGGTGTAGTAGTAAAGAGTCACTTTACTAACTTAAAACTCTTGGTTTGTTCCTCATTCAAACTGCAAATCACATTTTTTCTCAAGTATCTTTCTAAGAGGTACAGTAATATCTTATAGGTTCATAGGTTCATAGGTAGGTACTAGGCTATCAGCCCAAGAGCCTAAGTAAGCCTAGCCAACAAGGTTCCCTGGCTTACGCCACCCAAGAACATTAATTTCCTGTGCCCCTGTCAAGCAGACCCCCAGAAGAGATCCCCAGGGTGTATTTCCTATTTCCCATCCACTCATCAAGATTTTTCTTGAAGAGCGCTAATGAGGAACTTTGCTTGACATAGATGGATAGCTTGTTCCAGAGTATAGGAAGTCTCTGGTAGAGGAATCTTTCCCACCACCATGTCCTGTTTATTGTGGTGATGAGGTTTAGGTCCCTAGAGCATGTAGCTCAGAGGGATTGGGATTCCTTTAGGTGTAGTATGTCCAACAGCTCTGGGTTTAACATAGCTTTATATGTTAGGCAGAGATCTCCTCGGAGTAGGCGATATGCGACAGAGTAATGCTGGAGATTTTTGAGATGGTCAGCGTAGGTCATCTGTTTGAGGCTGGTTATCCTCTTTGTGAGGTACTTCTGTGGCCTTTCCAGCTGCTGCAGATGTCTTGTGAGGTACATTCCAAAAGGGGCATTGTACTCTATAATGGGTCTAATGAGTGCCGAGTAGAGGGGAACAATGACCTCTTTTTTCCTGGATGAGAATTCTTTTGTGATGAGGTGTGCCACACAGAAGGATTTCTTGACTACTGTGGCAATGTGATTATCAAAGGAGAGACTCCTGTCCACGTGGGTCCCAAGGTCTCTTATCACACATTCGGTGTTAAGTAGACTGCTGTTTATGTGGTAGTTCATGGGTACAGAGTTTTACCAAAGGGGATGACAGTGCACTTTTTGGCATTGATAACTCCAATGAAATGTGTATAAAGGGGACCAAAAACAACTACAAACAATAAACACCTTCTTGCCCGGCTTGGCAGTAACCCTTAGTAAAAATGCACCACAATGTAGATCCAATAGTTTATTGTAGACACACAATTCAGTTTTCAGTTAATCACTTTCATCCAGCAACCTTGACTTCACCAGAACTGTTGTTTTCAAAACTGTATGCAGTTTAAATACCCTTGTTATTCAACACACAACCAATCAGAAATATCCCCCATTCCCCAATTTAAAAGAATATAGTCACATTTTGATCACATAAAACATTGTGAAGGACAATTACAAACATAAAATCATCATTTTCCACAATTCACATTAACAATGCCTTTAAAAATATCACTTATATATGTATTAACTGCTGACAAAATGAGTAAAAAATATATTAGACCTAAAACTGCTTAAAATTACAATTCTTGTGATCTCTGTTTTAAAATTGGCAGTATAGAGATATGCTCATTAATTCCTGGGTGCTGGTGGGCATTATATCTAAGTTGCCAGCAAAGTTCAGCACTGTCTAATTTATTGCTCCTGTCACCCCTCCCTTAATGATCTTTCTACTATCTCTAATATTCCAAAATGAAAGTTCTTACACATACTATTATTTTCCAGATGTCTACACAATGCATTGTTTGCATTCCTCTGTTTAATTGCATATAAGTGCTCATAAATTCTTTTATGAAGTGCTCTTTCCGATTTCCCTATGTAAAAACCCTCACACTGTTGGCATTTAGCAATGTAAACAATACCCTTGGTACCACAATCCCCTCTTTACTTGGGTGTAACCATCCCTAATGTTCAAAACAGACTCTTTAAGTATAAATTTACAGTAGTTGCACCGCCCACAACTACTGGTACCCTTTTCACTTATAGACAAGATATTAATTGGATGTTCCAATAAAAATTTTTAAATTAATGTGTACGATATACAAATCTTGGGTTTTCTCCCATATTCTCTTGTAAATCTTTCTTCGCTTTAAATAGAGTCTAGTTTTTCCTCATAATACTTCTCACTTGGTTACATGATCCACCATACGTGAGCACCATAGAGTTCTCATACCTGCATTCCACTAACTTTTCTTCTTTCTCATCGATTCTGTTACCCAATAAAGGTTTATACCTAACCCCCCAATTGTCGATAACCGTTTGATACAAATCATCCAACAATTTTTGGGGTACCCCCTTTCACTAAACAACCTTTTAACCACTTCCAACTCTTGTATACAACCTTCTTTGGAAGAAAACATATGTGCCACCCTTATTAGTTACCCTTTAACTATATTTTTCTTTACAAAATAAGGGTAGCTACTGTTGCAGTCCAAATAATCATTAGAAAACATTGATTTCCTGTATATAGTCGAGGAAAAACGTTTCCCTTCTGTGTCTTTCCAAATTAAAACATCCAAATAATTTATTACTTTATTATTATGTGAGGAAGTGAACTTGAAGTACTCACAAACCTCACTGAGGTATTCACAAAAATTTTCCCCCACATTATCCTTCTTCCACAAAATTAATATATCATCCAAAAGTCTTAAATAGGTAGAATATTCATTCCTGAATTCACTGTTAAAAATGTATTGTTTTTCCCAAGTATACATGACCAAATTGGCAAAAACAGGTGCGCAACTTGTACCCATAGCAATACCTTGCATTTGCCTGAAGTATTCCCCCTCAAAGAAAAATAAATTGTTCTTCAATATACTGTCCATTAACAGCATAACAAAATTTATCAACGTGTTATTAAGTGTTGTAGTTTCACGAAGGGCTTCATAGAAAAAATCCAACCCTAAACCCTGGGGAATAGGCATAAATAAATCACATACATCGATGGTAGAAAAACTACATTCATCATTGTAAATATCATTATTTAGATGTGATAAAAAATCCCAGGAGTCCTTTAATATGTGGGGGATAGGTACCATTGCATTTCTTACCAGTCTATTGACAAACACTCCTAAAGTGTAAGTCATATTACATTTCGATGAAATTATTAACCTATATGGAGGTTTCTCAATATTCTTATGCACGTTGGGAATTCCGAATACAGTTGGTAATGACAAGATGTTCATTCACCAAGAAATTAAACAATATCTCATTAATATTACCGTGGAACAAACTATCCTCAGTCATGAACTGAATCTTCCTTTGGGCAATATTTATCTAATTTCTTGAGACCACCTGATATTTCTCCTCATCATGCACCATGGCTAGAATGCTACAATTATAGTCCATCCTATTCACTAATACTGTACCACCCCCTTTATTGGGCTTTATTACCCTTACTTGTCTATTAGTTCTTAACTCTTTTAATAATTTATTCTCACCCTGGGACAAGTTGTAAATACTTTTCTTACTGTCCTTATGTAATCTGTAAATTTCTTGAGTACAAATGTCTTCATAAACTGCGATCGTAGGATGGAGGGGGGGGGTAATACACACTCCTTTCTGAACATATTTTTACTCCTCCCAACATTAGACATACTACTATCAGTCTGATTGTTAAACATAACACTGAGATTCAATTTCCTGGTAAAAATGTTTAATTCAGTTAATGTTTTAGAAATATCCTCCTTTTTTCTGGGAACAAATTTCATCCCCTTTTTTAACAGCGAGAAATAATTCAAATTAATTACTTCATCAGAATAATTATAAATATTGAAACCTTTGTAGCTATGAAGTTTACCCCCATAACGGCGTTTGATCTCTTCTTTTTCAATTACTTCCTCAGTGTTTAATTCTGGTAGCTTCCTCTCCTCCATCTCTAACCCCTGGGGTTCTGCCCTCTCCCACGCCCTTGTTGTCCTAAAAAAGTGCTGTTATTACCCTTGTTATTATTTGGATTGTTATTCCTATTTTGGAGTCTCTCTGATCTTCTCAATGGGGGGTACTCCTGGTCATAATTGTTCAAATCATCTTCCTCAGATATTTCACTACTTAATCTCTCATTAATGTTTTCACCATCACTTCTTCCCCTCTTCTTATTATTATATGTACCCTTGTCACTTTGTTCATAATATGACTTGGGTAAAGGATAGACTGTGTTTTTTCAGTTTCATCCCTTAATAACTTACCCTTTTTCTTTTCATTTTAACCTCAGTTTGTTTTTTAGCATATTCAAACACACCCTCATACCGTGCACTATATGCATTAAACTGTGGATCATTTATAATGTCATTATTAATTTTCTCTATTTCCACAAAAATTCTATCAATTTTATCATTATTAATTTTAATAATGCACTCCATGAGTTCAAACCCATGGAGATCAAACATTTCAGTTAAGATGTAACACTCTTTCTGGCCCTTAATTAGGCCATTAGGGAATTTGAATACCCCTAGTCCCTTAGGTATTCGTTTACATTTTTGTGATTTCTTTAAAAATGCATTGTCGCATTGAAGGTTACGTACCTTCAAAAGTAAAGTCTCAAAGTCATAAAGTCCACTTCCATTATGAAAATTGGATGAATGCGAATTACTGTCATTGAAATTAACATAGTCCACATTTAACCAGTCCTACAAATTCTGTACATGGATATTTGGCTTGTTCGCTTGATTTACTTGCCCACATGGAACAGAAGTCTGCGTAAAAGCTGGTGCACTAGATGAGAAGAATGCCGGAAGTGAACATTCACATGTGTTGTTAACACTTGGGTTAATGTTATCAGCGCAACCCATATTTTAACCAGATTATAATTTAATATTTTCCACAGTCTCTTGTAATAATGTCACCTTTTGCGTAAGTAACATCACGAGCTGGGTTAAGTTACCTTCTCTCCCTGCTATATCCTCTCTGCTCAAAATTACACTGTTGCTGTCCATTTGTGTTTCATTCTGCAATACATCCATAGCTTGTTCCCTTGGATTATACAAGCCCACAATAGTCACTGCTGAACAGCCCTGACCACACACCAACGATACACCAATAACTCCAATGAAATGTGTAAAAAGGCACCAAAAACAACTACAAACAATAAACACCTTCTTGCCCAGCTTGGCAGTAACCCTTAGTAAAAATGCACCATGATGTAGATCCAATAGTTTATTGTAGACACACAATTCAGTTTTCAGCTAAGCGCTTTCATCCAGCAACCTGGACTTCATCAGAACTGATTTTTTCAAAACCGTATGCAGTTTAAATACCCTTGTTACTCAACACACAACCAATCAAAAATATCCCCCATTTGGATCTACACTGTGATGCATTTTTACTAAGGGTTACTGCCAAGCTGGGCAAGAAGGTGTTTACTTTTTGGCATTGAGCTTGAGGCCATGCCTTTGACACCAGGCATCTGTCTCAGTGAGGCCATTCTGTAGGATGTACACATCATTTGGGTACTGGACTATGGCTCCTAGTTTGCAGTCATCTGTGAACTTCGTAAGCCAGAGGCCTTCTGTATTAGTCTGTACTTCAGAGAAGTAGATACGAAACAGGAGCAGTCCCAGGACTGAACCCTGTGGTATGCCACTTGTCACTGGTTTGAAGTCAGATTTGGAGTCTGCAACTTTTACAGTGTGGGTTCTGTCAGTGAGCCATTTGGCAACCCGTCTTGTGATGTAGGGATTTATACCTAGTTTAGTGAGTTTAGCTATAATTCCAGAATGGGGAAGATGTTGAAAGACTTGGTGAGGTCAAGATAGGCTGTGTGAACCATCTTATCTTCGTCTACGGCTTTGGTGACTGCCTCAAAGAAGTCAATCAGGTTCAGAAGGCATGATCTGCCTTTCACAAACCCAAACTGGGTAGGGTCCAGAGTTTGGAGGTTACGAATGTCTTTTTATATGAGTTCCATTATGATACATTCCATGACCTTGCAGACCAGGCTTGTCAGGCTAATAGGGCGATAGTTTCCAGGATCAGTGGTGGCTCCCCTTTTGTGGAGTGGGATAACTGTTGCTGTGTGCCTTTCAGTGGGCACAAAGCCTGACATAAGACTATGATTGAACATGGTGCTGAGGTGGGCAGCCAGTTCATTCTGAAGTTCATGTAAAATGCAGTCTGGGATGTTGTCTGGTCCCATGAATGCTGTCTTTATGGTTTTAGAGAGTGCAGCTTTTACCTGCATAGATGTGATTACAGGGACTCTGCATTCTTCCTGTATAGATATGGGCCCTTTAGGGGGTGAGAGGGGAGTAAAGTTAGCACTGAACCTGTCTGCCAGAATGTTGGCAGTATCAGTTGGTTCTGTAATTTTCATGTCATTGTGCTGTAACTCAGAGCATATCTGGGTGTTACCATTGAGATTCTTGACATAGCTATAGAATGCTTTGTGGTTGCCCTTAGAATCAGTGGCAATTTTGTTTTTGTAGCTAGCTTTGTAGGATCTTATAATGGAACTCAGCTTCTCACTGAGGCTGACCAGGGAGTTCCTCCACTCATGGGACTTTACTCTCTTTTGCAACAGTTTCTTCCTTCTGTTGTAGAGTTTGTTTATGGCAGGGGACCACCAGTTTGGCTTCCATTTTTTGGCAGATAGCATCTTGGTTCTGTTTGGGATAGCATGATCCATGCACTCATATAAGTGCTTATAGTGTGCATTTGTGTAGGATTCAGCAGTCGTAACTGTATTGTCCATCTGCATGGGTGTCATGAAGTTCACCACTTCTGTCTTAAGAAGCATGAAGTTCGCTTTGGAGAAATTTTTTAAAGTGGTTTCCTTAATAGTGGGTGGGGGTGGGATGTGGATATCTAGGGTGATTAGCTTATGGTTGGATCTGACCAACGAAGAGTTGACTTCAGGGTAGAACACCGGTCACTCATGTTGGTAATGACTAGGTCTAGGATATTGTTGTCCCTGGTGGGGATGTAGATAAGTGGATCCAGGGCATTGGAATTTAAGAATTCCAGAAAGCGTTGAGCAAAGGAGTTGGTACATGAGTAGTTTTCCCAGTAAATGGTGAAGTAGTTGAAATCACATATCGTTAGGGTGTTTGGTTGAACCCTAATGTTTTCCAGTATATCAAGAAAAGAGGAGTGGGAATCCTGGGGCATGGTGGCGGATCTGTAGCAAGCTACAATTTGGATTGCAGTTTTGCCCAGAGTTAGTTGCACGTGGATAAACTCGGATGCATTATGCTGCTCAACTAGCCTGGAGGTGTGGATATCCTTAATGAATATGGACACACCTCTGCCTTTGGTGTTCTAGTCCAGGTTAGATGGCCGAAAAGTGTGGTATGAGTTATAGCCTGGTAATGCAGGAGTGCTCTCTATAGCCTTGAATCATTTCTCAGTCACTGCACAGATATCGATGTTCTCCATTTTAAGGAGTGCCTCAAGTGAGTGCATTTTGAGATTTAGACTTCTAGCATTGAGTAGCATTACCTTCAGTTTTTGCTTGCCTGTTCCTTTTATAGTGGTGAATTTGTCATTTGAACCTTGCCTAAAAAAGGCACTATAGGGGTGGCAAGACCCTTAGCCAGTATCCAGAATCCCAGGGGCAACAGGTACAGGCCATCTCTGGTAAAGCATCATGGTCTGTCAACCATGTCGCCCCAGGCAGACAGATACTGGATCCCCTTAGAATGACACCAGAAGCTTAGCCAATTGTTGAAGTCAATTATTTTGTCCTTGTACTGTGGTATCAGTCTGGGCGATGGCAGGATGCTACTCAGGGCTAGGGTCATACCTGCCTGGGCTACAAAACTGGAGAGCTCTTCTATGTCTCTTTTCATGTAGTCCAGGGAGGTACGTCTCAAGTCATTCACACCAACATGGACAATGACAGAGTCATATTTGTACTTGTTGTAAAGTGACCTGAGTGAGTGGATTATGTGGCAGATCCTGGCACCTGACAGGCAGCTGACAGTAACCTTCTCCTTGTTTAGCCTGGTGAGGGGACATCAGTGTGCCTGACTATAGAGTCACCTATGACTAGTGTGTTGCATATGTTGTTTTGCCTTATGGGCTGTGTTTTATTGGCACACTGAGTCTGTGGGCTATGTGTCATTTGGGTTGTGTTGGGGGGTGGAGGTTGCTTGTATTTCTGCTTAAAAATTAAATGATAGAAATTAGTGCCAAATGACACAGAGACAGGTTGTTCATCTGTGCAACCTGCAACCTCAATTAAATGGTGGGCTCAGGCCATTGCTAGAGCTGGTTGAGGGTGATAGAAGGAAGAGGATGACAGACACTTTGCCTATCCATTGGGGAACAGAAGAAGATTGAGGATGGTTTGATTTTGCTGGATGTCACTTTTCACTGATCTTCATGTCAGGTCTAGGGTTGGAGATGCAAAGGCACTGACACATGTCAAGAGATCGAGGTCCTTCCACCTACAGAATCATGGGTAAAGGAAAGGATTTTGGTGGCTTGGGAAAGTTTTAAGTTCAGAACTGCCTGGTCCCTGTCAGCCTTAAGTCCTATCAGTGTGTGTGGGGGTGGGATTTATCAGGTACAGAGTTTGCATTAGCAAATCCCCAACTGAGGAGTTTCATCCACCTATCATATTCATGAAGGCTCCCACCTCTACAAATGCAACATCTCATGAGAAAGCATGCTCCTTTGCAAAATTACAAGTACATGCAATTGTGTAATCTAACTGAGGATTCAACAGATATGTCTGGAGTAGAGCTACATTTTTGGCTTCAGGTAGGGTCCAACTAGGCAAGGTAAAACTGTAAATGAGTGGATGCCAGGAGTACAGTCAGTGGCTGTGTGGGAACAGGGCAGGACGAATTGAATAAAAAGGAAAGAAATACGAAGCATAAATTTTGACAAATATCGTATCATCCCCAATAATCATATTAATGAGGGTTTGTCTGTAAGAGTTTGCATATTTGCAATAATGTGTATCTTGTCTGCATCTGATTGTAGTCCATAACTTTAAGAATATGGCTTATTTGTTTCAGAGTTCAAATACCAGTTTTATATTTGTTACTTTTAGTAGTTAAGATGAGTGTTGATACAGTACATCTCAGGTGATGGGGAACTTGCATGCCATTGTTTTAAACTTTTCCTTAAATAAGTTCTTGTGTGATATGATGTAGACGAAGCTTGCTGAAGTATCTGGGGGGGCAGCATTGCCCTTGATATGCATGCACATCTTTTGTTTTTTTGTTTTTGTCAGGTTCCATCCCACTTTCTCCAAATAAAATATTATGTGGATTTTCACAGCATACATATATGGAAAACACTGACTTCTCTGCCTTCATAAAAGCTGCCTCTGAACAGGTCAGATGGACACGTTCAGAATCATGTTGTTATATTTCAATTAAATATAATTTAATACAGGGACATTTCTTGTCTAGAAATATGTAGATACTTATAAAGATATAGAATTGTCATGATATTGTATTTTTAGAATGTAAAATTTTATGATTATCCATTGATGACTTTTTTGGATGTCTTTTATTGCAGTTTTCTCAAGGGAAAATTTACATACATGCACACTTAAGCTGGGGTACCTCATTAATTATCATTTTACACTCTAGTACAGATATACCTTTTTCATACATATTTATACATACTTGTATAACAGATTTAATGCACAACTTGATGACACCTCAAAGTCCAATGACTTGTGGAGTAATCATGAGTTTGCAGTGTCATTTCTTTGGTCTTGTGCATATTTATTTGACCGTTGCCTTTCCTTCCTTTCTCTCTTCTAGTGCGCCCTCAGACTGTGACCACAAAATTCTTTTCTCCTCCTCCCTCTTCCTTCCTTTCTCACAGCCATTTCTATCTTTGCCTTACCTCTGCCTTTACTCTGTGTCTTTTTTGCATTGGGGACTCCCTCTATTCTTCTTACGGTTATTGTAGTGTCTTCTTATATTTCAATATCATTCCATAATGCACTATGTCTGCCTGCTTCCTTCTTCTTTCTCCCTAACAATTTCAGCACTTTGGCTGTCTTGAGTATAGTAACTCTATTCAACTCTTTACCTTAATTACCCTCAAACCATTCTTTCCTTTTCAATGCCTTATTGTCAGATGTCTTAATCATGACCCATTTACCCTCCAATTCATATTTAGAGTCTAATCCAGTTGTCCAGTAGGAAAATAACTACCCATTTTTAAATGTGGTTTTATAATTTCCAAGCATAAAACGTGTCATTTTGCAGGTTTTAATTTATGAAGAAGTACAGGTCTACATCAGTTTAAATGTTTTGATAGAAGGTTATTTTTTAATCCTTGAATTTAATCATCCTACAGTCAGAGTAACAACTTTAAATCACCCATGAAAACAAAACAAGATAAAACTTTTAATGAGGACATAACATCATATAATATAATGGGGGGAGGCCTTTTAGCTCACATTTGATTGCCTATCAATGTGTTATTAATTCAGCTGTTACAACAATAAGTTGATATTTGCAAACATGGTGCAAGCATGTTGTACAAATGACAATTACCTATAAATGAAGAAGCAGTTATATACAAAAAGCACACACAGATGTCACCTTCCAAGTACAAATACCTTCTAAATTCACTTGGGAAATATCCCTTTGATGAATAACAAAGGGTGTTACATAAGTGGACATATTACCTTGGGAGTAGGAATAGAACATACACACAGAATCACCTTTTTAATGTTACAGAATCTTTAAAATTTCTAATTTTTTTTCTTCAGCCTTAATGTCATTCTTATGTGTATATCCTGAGAAGAATTATTGTGGTGGTTAATTGACCTATTGTCAGCAGGACACTGCTGATTAGAGGTGACTCTTCATAGGTAAAACTAGATTGCTCCTCAAATACATACATGTCCTTTTTGGTAGTTTAATACTTTTACAGGCTGCCTGGTACCACCATCAATTTTTAAGTAGCATACTCTCGGGAGTCCTAGTTTTGTCCACTGGAGAATCATTGCTAGTAGCACTTGTTGGGGGTCACAATTCTGTGGTCTGATGACTGCCGCAAATGTCTGCAGCCACATATATTGCTTTGTCCAGTTTGGATGAAGAACCTTATGGAATTTGGTACTGTTGGTATTGATTGAACCTTTGTATATTGCTGTGACTTAGTAGTATTAAAATCTTACTTTCTTAGCAATAGTTCTTTGTTGATATACAGTTTGTTAAAGAGTGTTCATTTTCTTAGCTCTATGAAAGTGTGGCCATTAAGATTGACTTTCATTTTAAGAAATGTAGGATAATGGAGCCCAAATTGTTTTATCCAATTTCATGTTCAATAATCTTTTCTTTGACATACTTCCAAGATGAATGAGTATACCTTCATTGTTTTAACCAGCTTTATGTGCTGTAATATTTACATTTCATGCATCCAAGCTGAATGAGTAAAGGGTTTTTGTTTTATTTAGTTTTGTGTTCTTCGTTTTTTTTTTTCCATTCCTGGACTATTTCCTTGCTGAGATTCTTTTTTGCTTTAGACCACCAAAACATATGTATGTTCCCTGCTTTCCTTTCTACACATGTGCAGCATTTTGTAACCTTCTTTTTTCATTTCCTCTATCCTTTTTTGTATGGAACCATCAATGCCATAGTCTGAGATGTTGATTCCATACTGGCACTAAATGTTCCAAACTTGTAGCAATTTCTGTCACCTCTTCCCATTCCACTCATTTTCTACACAGAATTTTCCCTTCCTTTCTTCCGTCTTTGTCTTAATAGATACATGGTTCTACACCTTATCTTATCATTACTATCATGATATATTATCTCAACTGTACCCCTCTGTGTCCTATTTTTTCTGATGGCACTATCCTACCCTCTCATCTTTCTTTCCTTTTTTTTTTTTTGTATATCTCATTGACCTCCCTTTCTCCTTATCATCCTTTTTCAATCATGTGTGTTCAATTACCTCCCTATCCTCTCCACTTTACAACATGTTGTCAGTTTATTTATAAGTTCAATAAGCAGTCAGTCTGTCAACCATTAGAAGACTAGTCAGTATGCCATATTGACAAGTTCCTGCCAGCCTCATTGAGATCAATATAAGACAGATCAGAGGAAATTTGAGACTATCCCAGCCATTTAGCCTGATGTACCTTAAAGGTTACAAAGTTGCCACATTGCTTGATATGTAGTAGATGTTTGCTCCAGGATTAGTGGATATGTTAGGATATGAATTTATCAATCCAACTTGACTTATTTATCTGTTGATGAAGATTTAGTTCTTTTAAATGAGTATTTGAGGAACCATTTCTTGTGCAAAAAAAAAAAAAAAAAAAAACAGGTCAAAGAGGGTAGGAGTTTTCATGGTTCAAAATGTTAGATGCAGACTCCCCGCGGACTTTCTATGGAGGAGTCTATAAGAAACTGACTAGAGAGAAAAGACTGCCAGTCTGTCCTAATAATTAAGATTTTTGAAGCAACTGATTTTTGTTAGGAGCCTTTGAAGTCTCTAAAGGCGAATAATAGTATTAGACATATACATGCTAAAAGGGTCATTATATTCAATAGTGGGTCTGATGAGATACGAGTAAAGGGCAATTGAGAAATCTTTGTATGTAGAAGAATTACTTTTAAAAATTAGATGAGATGGAAAGAAAGCTTCCAGAACTGGTACAGAGACACAATGGTCCAAAAATGAAGCATTATCAACAAGAGTGCCTAGATCCCTTATGACAGTGTCTAATTAGAGAGGTGTGTATGGTATGGGAAAATGATCTGGTTACCAAAATTAGATATACTATATTTTTCACATTTAGTTTAAGATCATTGTCCTTGCATCAATTATTAACCTGTAGTCTAAGCCATGTTAGAGCAGTTTTGAGCCAGTGGAACAGAACAGCAATATTCAATTTATAGTCATCTGCAAGCTTAGATAATAATAGGCCAAGAATATTTGCCTGAATGTCTGAGAAATAAAATGTCAAATAGAAAAAGGCCCAACAATGAGCCCTGGGGTACACCACTGGTACATTTGTTGCTTTCAGGGGTGTCTGCCAGACAATTAATAAACTATCAACCTCATAGTATAAGGATTTGTATTCAGATTTACAAATTTACATCTACATAAAAGGAGTATGCATCCCAACCATATATATCATAACATCATTAAAGGGCAGGGGATGACTCTCAAGACTAAATTTCAGTGACAATGATTTTGGTGAGAATTTAGATAAATTTAAGAATGATCTGTTAGCCCATGGATATTTTACTCAAGAAGTGAATAGATATTTGCAGTCAGAAAAGGTAGATAGAGTGAGTAGAGGCAATTCCTACTTTTCTTATAGGCTGACTGCTCATGCAGGCATCAATGGTAGAGCTACAGTACCTCACGGTATGCGGGTGTTACCATTTCTTTTTCCTCTGATATTAGTTTGATATGTGACATTTTTACTAAAAACTGGTCTATTCTTACTGCGGATGAGGAAATAAGAGATATCACTGGCCTCAGTATGAGTTTTTTTTTTTTAGAAACAACAAACCCTTGAAATGTATGCTATGCTATAAGAGGAATAAGCATGGGATTAGTGAGGTCTCTGGCATACAATGACAGGGTACATATGGCTGTGGTAAATGTACCATTTGTTCTTATATTGATAGTAATAATCTTTTTGTTCACCCAACTACAGGCAAAGAATTCAGATTCAATGTGTATGTTGACTGTAATACTCGACAGCTGGTTTATTTAGCTAAATGTGGAGTCTCAGTTTGTTTTGTGTAGACAAGACTGATAGATCATCGAGGGAGTGAGTGCAAGAACATATGTATAGTATTAGGAAATCTGATGAGAGGAACACTTTAGCCAAACATGTTAACCTGCATGGCTCTACACATTTGTTCTTTCTTATGGTGATACAGGTGATATGTGATGATTACAATAAAGAGGAATGAGCAGAACTTAGTTGGATAATTATGTTACAGTCTGATAAAGTGAATGGGCTCAATGAAGTGGTTCCTCTGAAACCACATTTGAAGTCACATGGTTTGGCTAAGTGAGAGCATTGGATACTTTGTTTCAAGTGTCTGTTATTTAAATGATTTTAACTTCTGTATTTTACATGATCTGAGGAAGTGTCTATCTAAACATAAAAATGCTTATAGATTTACTAAAGTTTTATTTGTTCTTCAGCTGTGTGGTGCACAGTTTTCTTCTGCTGGAGCTACTAGATTTACAAATTTGTCAATAATGCTTGCAAAGTGAATAGTGTCAAATACCATGGCCAGGTCTAGATATGCTGCATAGACCATGTAACTGCTATCCACTACTTTGGTGACCTTTTCAAAGAATGAGGTTAAAGAGGCAGGACCTTCTTTTAACACAGCCAGCTTGATGGTGGTTTAGAATTAAGAGATTTTGAATGTCTATGTGAAGGAGGTATGAGAAAATAGATCCCAAATATTTACATATGATGCTAGTGAGACTAATAGGTCTATAGTTATAAGAACTGTGGTCAGACCACCTTTATATAATGCCATTATAATGTTTGTTTTCCGTGCTTTAGGAATGTAACCAGTGAAGAGGGTTAGATTAAAGAGGATACACTGGGAGTTTAGCTAGACTGTATTCGATGCTGAAAATCAGGCAACCTGATAGGCTACCCATGTCCATAGATAAGGTGCTATTATTTATTTATTTATGACATTTGTTTACCGGGAAGGTCCACTGGGCTGACGAGAGCCCATTTTCAGTGGAGGCCCAAGGAGAAAAGCCCCAGAAGATTAATACAATAAGGAAAACTACATTACATTCCAGAGGAAACTACCACAAGGTGGTTACTATACTTACAAAAGTTACTACAAAAATTAATGATACCAGTGATGAGGTAAAATTTACACAGAAAAACTGCTTCTTACATAGAAAAACTGCATAACAGTACAGAGGAGGCTACCACAAGATAGTTACAATATCTGCAATGGTTTCTACCATACAATGAATCAGTGAAATGGTACAGCTTACAGCTTTAATGCTACTATACAAATATATCAGTGAAGTGGTACAGCTTACTGCTACAAAATGTAGTAGTAGGATTAAGCAACATGACAGAAATGGGATTTTAGAGGCAGCAAAGACCATAAGTTAATTAAGAATAGAGCAATACAAGGAGTGCTAATAAGGGAGAGAGGGTTAGGTAACAGCATTAGAGAAGGCACTGCAGTTGCAAATCCAGTTGGAAATAAGATGATTTTGGAGGGCAGTTTTGAATTTGAAGGGGTGTTGTTCAGAACATACAGAGGAGAGGATATCATTCCAGTGTCTGGCCATAGTCCAGGAATATAGAAGTTTGCCAACTGGAAGGTTTGGTTTATGGACTTGTAGTAAGTTTAGATTTTCTGAGCGTAATGACCTAGTGGGGGAGTAAGGGGTAAATAAGAATCTGAGTGCAGGGCAGTCTTTTGGTTTGTATATTAGTGTATGAGAAGTAGTTAGTTGGAGATGTGGCAGGAAATGTGGGAATTCGAGCCAGTGGAGATGCCTTAAGGCTATACAGTGATGGGTAGAATAACGACAGTTAGAAGCAAATTTGGCGATTTTGTTATAACAGGATTCTAACTTCAGTTTTAAAGAGGACTGTAGATTAGTTAGTAGAGGAGCACCATAGGTTAGAGAAGGAAGCAGATAAGAGAGGGCTAGGGCTTGTTTGGTAGCAGGGGAGAGGAATTTATAGTGCCTGTATAGGAGGCCAAGTTTTTTGTGGGTTTTAGAAATGCTGGATTGGATATGAAGATCAAATTTTAGATTGTTGTCTATTATAACTGCCAAGAGTTTAGTATTAGCCCCAAGTTCGATCTTTATGGAATTCAGTGAGAGAATGTTAAAGTCTTGGAAATTGATAGAAGTATTTTTTTAGGGGTGAACGACATACGTTTTGTTTTTTTTTGGCATTTAAGGATAGGTGATTTTGGTGGAGCCAAGTTTCAACAGGAGAGAAAACTGTTTGAGTCATTTGTTGCAGGATGGTAGGGTTAGGTGCAGAACAGACTATGATCGAATTATTGGTATATTGGACTAGGGGAGAGTAGGGTAAAGCTTGGTGTAAATTATTAATGAAAATATTAAATAGGACGGGGCCAAGAATTGAGCCTTGAGGGACACCAGTAGGGTTGTGGAGGTATGGAGAGAATGAGTGCTGCCATTTGATGGCATGTTGTCTGTTATAGAAATAACTTTCAAACCAGGCATGGGATGAAGAAGACAGCCCAATAGAAGAGAGTTGAGAGAGAAGGATGGAATGGGATAGGGTATCAAAAGCCTTTGATCTAGAAAAAGGGTACATGCTATATGGCCAGAGTCATGGATTTTGTTAATGATATCTAAGAAGGATAGGATAGCAGTAGAGGTACTGTGGTCAGGATGGAATCCATGTTGTGTTGGGGAGAGGATGCTGTTATTTAACATTTAGTTAACATGTTGTTTTTTGATACATTTTTCAAGAATTTTGGATATGGGGAAAAGAAGAGCAATAGGTCGGAAGTAAGAGATGTCGGAAGAAGGACCCCCTTTGTGGAGGGATAGGATAATGGCTTTTTTCCATAAAGAAGGAACATAAGATTTTTGGATTGACCTGTTGATTAGAATGCTAATTGCATAAGCTACTGAATCAGTGGCAATCCTGAGGAATTTGGCGGGAATGTTGTCAGATCAGTTGGAGCAAGGTTTTAGCTTTAGTAATAGTGTTTTCATATATGAAGTAGAAATAGAGGAAAGGTTAAATTCTGTACAGGTAGGACGTTTTTCCTGATTTTGAGTAGATTATGTTGGGAATGTGTGGAAGGAGTGAGTTATGTTTAGGATTGCTAGGAAGTGGGGATGAAAAGGAAGCAGTGATATTAGCTATTGTATCAATGAAATATGAGTTGAATTTGAAGGCAATAAGGTCAGGTGCCATGTTGGGGAAGGAACAAGGGCTGGTTTTAATGCCAGGGTTTAGAAGATTATTTATAGAGGACCAGAAGAGTTTAGGGTTATTTTTCCTGTTTGATTATAGGTTCATGAAATATTGTTGCTTGTCTTTTCGGATAAGTTTTTTGGATTGGTTGCAAAGTTGTTTATAGTGGATAAGATTAGAGGGGTTATTAGAAGTAAGCCAGAGCATCCAGGCTTTGTCCCCAATTTGCATGATTTGTTTTGTAGTTTTAGAAAGCCAAGGGTTGTGTTTGGATTTGATTCTGATGGACCTAGTAGGTGCCAGTCTGTGGAGAATACTAAGAAAGGAATTGTTGAAATAAAGAAGGTTGTCATCTAGTGACTATTCCAGTTGTAACCTTTAAGGATAGTATTGAATCTAAGGGGGAAGAATTTGCTTAAGTTTTGTGTGTCTCTAATATTTTGGGTTTTAGAGAGAGATGTACTGTTACGAATAGTGTAGGTTGGGAGGTGGTCACTAAAAGAATTTGGAAGGGTGCCGGCAACTTGATATTTGGAGGAGTCTGAGACTAAAATCCAGTCTAGAATTGAGCTCTTATTATTTTTGAAATTATATCTAGTAGTGGAAGTAATTAGTTGAGTAAAGTGGAATAGATTGATACTGTTGGGGAATTGGATAATGGAAGTAGCTGCCCAGTCAATATTCATGTCACCTAGTATAATGGTTAAATTTTTTTATTATCTGTGAAATCTATGAAAGAATGTCTTCTAAAAGTGGGATGTTATTCCCAGGAGGAATATAAATGGCTATAATACAGAGTTTTTTGGAGTTGAGCTCAAGAAATGATATTAGGATTTTGGCATTATGGAATTTTGGAAAAGTATTGCGAAAGGAGCATATATTAAGGGTGTTGGGATAAATTAGGGCAACACCACCTCATATTTGTGTTGTCTGTCAACCCTGATTGCACTAAAATTTGGAGGAAGGAATCTGGAGTCTTGGATGCTTGGTTTCAGCCAGGTCACAGTAGCAGCTATGGTGTAAGTTCCATTAAGAGTTAGCCAAGCATGAAATTCAGAGGGTTTGTTGCAAATACTTTGAAAGTTAATGGTGGTTATATTGAGAGTTTATGGGTGGGTGGACCTGGGTTAGGGTGAATGTCTCTTGAACATATCAAGGAGGAGAAGAAGTAAAAAAGTTTGTAAAAGGAATGCTTTAGAATGGAGAGAAAGGAGGTAAGGAACTGTGCTAGAGTATTATGATTGTAGGATAAATAAAAGTTAGTAGTGGGTATTTGGGGTTTACTACATAAGAGTGGAGAATGAGGGTAAAGGCTGGCAGAGATATAAGAATAGGAGTGACCTTTGGACACTGATTGTGGGGGTGTTGGGTTATGTATGGAGGTTAGGGAGTAAGGTCCTAGTGCTGTAAGGTTAATGACTAATAGCATAGCTAAGGAGAAAGGTAGTAGGTAAGTAAGGGTTGTAGCTAGGGAAGACATTATAGGAGGTGAATTTAAGATAGGTGAGATTTAGCAATTGGTGTAAAGGAAGAATGGAATGAAATAGCAGAAATGTAAAATGTGGGATTAGAATATATAGTAGTTAGATGAGTATAAAGGTGGGAAGAATAGAGGCCTGTAGTGATATGGGATTATGGGAGGAAGTGGGAGTGGTTTAGAGAGGAAGTGGGAGTGTTGAAGGAGAGAATAAATGTAATTGTTATGGGTGTGTGTGGGAATAAGGGTAAAATAGGGGAGCGGAGTGAGCCCGAGCGTAGCGAAGGGTGAATGGAGCGGGAAGCAAACCAGCCGCATTCATGCAATAGAAAAAAAAGCAGTCTGAAATACGGCCTCTAAATTCAGGTATGCCCAGGAGGTGGCAAACTTCTGGTTGAGGCCTTGCGTAAAGATATTCTTAGAAGCAAGGTTTCCCACTTTATGTGTTAAAATACCTAAGAAGTAGTTTCTGAAGGAGTGGAAAAAGAACTTACTATAATAGTTGTTAATTGCCAAAGCTGCAGCTATTGTTCAGTACTTTACATTAGTATATTCTACTTTAGCTACCTAGCGTTCCAGGTGATGATGCTTAGAGAGAAACAGGGGCTAAGAGGGGAAGCACTTCTTGTAGTGTGCAAGCCTTTATAGAGATAACAAAGATGGCTAGTATTGTTGAAGTGGAACTAGCAACAAACCTATATTGTTTGCAGGACATAAAGATCAAGCCCTATAATCATGCTATACAGAGTCCCGTTTACGATGCACTGTTTTCCTATAGCAGCTAGGGTTTTCTTGAAGGCTCAGTAAATTTGATTGCAGGTACTGAGGAAAAACACAAGATATGGCAGTGGAATGTAGAAAAAAAAGAGAGACAGAGGAGTTAGGCTTTCACAAGAGGAAAATACTGGAGAAAGGAAGTGAGGCAGGGAAAGGAGGCAGTAGACAAAAATAGCTGTTAAAATATGCAACACTAAGTACATGAATGAAGCTATTGGAAAAACAACCAGGAACTATAGTTGAATACATTATTATCTTTTTAGATGGCTGACAGGGCTTGGTTCATATTAACTAATGGATGGAGTCTAAGACTGTGGAATATGTGTTAGCTATAACTATGTGTGGAGTAAAATGTGCTCTAAAATTTGTCAGATAGGATATTAGCTATTTCCTTTGGGTCAGAATGGGTAGTATTATTGTGAACTAGTTCTGAAAATTTGTGGTGTCACTTCTTAACTTCTAGGCATATTTAAAGAAAGATTTGCAGTAAACATTGGTTTTAATGACTATTTTATGATCATATTCAACTTCAAGCTTCCTAACGGTTCCCTTAAGATCTGTATAGATTACTTAAATGTACTCTTAAGGCAGGTACAATGAGACTTCTTATAAGCATTAAGTAATTCCTTTCTCTTGTTATAACACATATTTATGCAGGCATTTCACCACAGAGGGTTGTTTTTATATTTGCCATCATATTTGGTGCACATACAGACTGCCTTATTAATACAAAGACATAACTCTGAGCAAAAATGGATATAGCACAAGGCAAATTGGACAGCTGTCTAGGTCCAAATGCTGGCTGGGAGCCTGGCCACAGCTAGTCAGAACTGTGAAAAAAAGATCTTACAGTTTAAAAAAAGTCTGCCTACTGTGCAACTCCAGTCAGTCTGTCTGACTGGCTCAAGTATAAAACAGACTTCTGAGAATTTGCATATGAGTTTGAATGTTTTCTCTTTCTTTCCCATGGACATTCACTGTTGGGGAGAAATGTTTCAGTCAAGTGCTAGCTAGATGGAGTTTTGTTGCATGAAAGAAGTTTTTCTTTGATGCATAAATAACAACAACTTTACAATGAAGATGTCTTCCATATTAGCAAGCACACACAGAATAGGACTTTCATTTGAAATGAGTAAGCAAGGCAGTGGTGTGTATGTGTGTAATGCCCCTGCTGGTGGGGCTGTCTATTTAAGTGATTTATTTGGAGTCACACAGACTCAAATCTTGTGCATTTACTATTGCAGGCAAGAGTTTTAATCTTCAACACAAACTGACAGACCTCTGTTTGGTAAATCACTTTTGAGTTTAATATAGCTTGTTTTTTGCAGGCACACAATTGTGAATTGCAGTGTGTTTGTACTGCAACTGGTTTGTCTTTCACATAGATAAATAACACTATAAACTGCTAGAGTTGCTTCTTGTAGTGTATGGCTTGATTCGTTCAACCTTTATTTGTCTTCAATGTGACTCTGCCAGTTTACTTTAGCAGATAGTACTCCTGGGCTTCTCCTGAAAAGGGGTATTTGTGTCCAATGGACTGTCCCAGGCTCTTAGTAAATGCATTGCATGTAAATGTGTCTTTTGAGTTCCTGCATCTTTCACATAGACACAAAGTAGCAATTCAGTTTATGTTATTTGAGTATGAATCCCAGCATGTTTCTTGTAGCTTAATGGGCTGCCAGATGTATTTTTACTAAATGTGAGTTTCCAAGAAAGAGCAGTTTACTGTTTCTCATGCTAAGTTTTAAATGTGAGATTTTTTTGTTTGGAAAATTACTGTCAGTGTTTTTTCTGTAAAATTTGAAATAGTTTTAAATGAAATGCAAATCTCTATGATAATTGCAAAAGTAAAGAAGGAAATAGTATGTATATTGACAAGTTTGAATGGTGTTTATGCTAAATCGGGAGAGACTGTCAAGTAATGAAATTTTAGTATGGATGTCAGGAGTTGGATTCATTACCCTGCACAGAGTCCCTTTTGTCCATAGTCTAGAACTGTTGACTCTGCAAGTGGATGTTGCAACAATATAGCATTGTTAGCTATTCAGCTATATCGGAACTGTTCTGAGTGATGTCAGATGGGATAGCCCCCCCCCCCCCCCCAATGGTATTTTGTATGCTGTGCTGTTTCTGATTTTTGTATGACTTGTGGGTTATTGAACAAAGCTGCAGCATTTATTTTGTCTTTATTTGGTTTACTTTATTAATTGCACTAAATAATGGATTCATTCATTAATTGGCCTCTATTGTATAATATAGTCAAACATGTTGCATTTTAGTAGTCTAATTATGTTGCATTTTAATAATACATGTTTGCAGTACACTTTATACAGCCTCCAGCAACTGCAAAGAAATTGACATTTGTTAGGTCATACAGGACTCAATTACAAAAGACTTACCAGTGTAAGTGGCCACTTAAACTGTGAGTAGGCTGAGAGCAAGCGTTTTGGAATCTGGCCTCATGTGTAAGTCTGTTTATTGATAGGCCTTACACTGAAGTGAGTTACTTACACTGAGATACACCTCTCAACGTCTTAGCACACAAAATCTGGACAAAACTTAAAATGATGGGGTGCAAATGCCCCAAATAGGGACAGATTCTAAATACTGCTCTCATAAACTTAGAAAGTAGGATTTGTGTTAGCATGAATTTTTCTGAATGCTATGATGTCTGAAATTCAAATGTTTGTCATTATGTAGTGACTTCAACCCTCAGTGATTTGCCAGAAAACTGCAAATTTTATAAGGAGCAGACCAAAAATATAGGACAAAAATCCTGACATTCTATGAAAATCTGGACAGTTGAGAGGTATGCACCAAGACCACGTTTTCAAAATCAGGTAGATTTACACTGACAGCAACTCTTTCAGAATTTGAGCCATAGTCTAAATTATTTGGAATGATGATCAGAACCATATTTTCATCATATTACTGCGATAGAGTCTTCTATACAAGAGCTTACTGTAAAGGACTTCAGCATTTAGTTAAGAGTAATTACTCTGGCAGTTGGCATATTGGACTAAAGCTCTAACTTTTTAATGATATGCTTCTTGTGGTGAGGGTGCAGGGTGTGAACCTTTCCATTACATTTATCTACTGGGTCTCATTAAGCGAGTCACTTAACCAAACAGCACATTGGAGCAATTGGGAATTTGGGTTAAACTCCGTACTTATCTCCAGGATTCCATGTGCAGTAACTGAAAATGTTGTCTGCCAGCCATTCTCTACTGCATAGCTGAGCTACTTTACTAAAAGCTAAGGCAATATTACTAGCACATTTTTTTTTTAATTTAACATCGACAATTTATTCTTCAAAGGCAGCAGGCAATACATTTGTAGAGGAAACACTGGACTGCAAAGTTGTTTGCAAGAAGCTACCTTTGCATTAATAATAGTTCTCTTTAATGTGGTATTACTTAGATAACATTTAATTTTGCAGAGATTGTGTATATTGACTTAGTATGTGTTATCAGGTGGTTATTATTTCTTTTGCTTTCATACTCTTCTGTTTAAACTGTGCTATGCATAGGTTCATAGGAGGTTACTAGACTAGTAGCCCTAAGGCCCTTACAAGCCTAGCCATGTTAATCCTGAGTTGCCTCAACTGTTCTTGGTTAGATGGATGTAATTCACAGACTGAGTCTATGATCAACACTGACTACCCCTCTCAATGAGGGATATGGGTGGTGAATTTGCAGTCTCCCATCCATTTGTCCAGGTTGTGCTTGAATAGGGTCAGTGAGGAGTTCTGCTTCATGTGAATTGGAAGTTTATTCCAGAGTAGCAGCAATCTCTGGGAGATATATCTGTCTCTCCAGCATGTTCTGTTAATGTCACAGTCTAAGTTAAGATCCCTAGAGCAAGTGACTCTTGTGCAATTTGACCATCGGAAGTGTAGTATTTCCATCAGTGCAGGGTCAAAGACTGCCCTGTAGGCCAGGCACAAGTCGCCTGTCAGCAGCCTATATGATACAGAGTACAGTGACAGAGCTTTCAGTTTATCCATGTAAGTCATGGTTTGGAGGACCTATATTTTTTGGTGAAAAACCTCTGTGGTCTCTCCAGCTGCTGCAGGTAACTGGTGAGGTACATGCAAAAGGGAGCATTGCACTCTAGTAATGGTCTGATGAGGGTCAAGTACAGTGGAGTTATACCATACTTAGACCTGGATGTGATGCCCTTACTAACGAGATGTGTAACATAGAAGGCTTTCATTACCACTGTGGAAACTTGGTGATTGAAGTTCAGATTGCTGTCTACCTGTGTTCCCAGATCTTGCACCACTGGGTTTGAACTTAGAAGGGTGCTGTCAATATTGTAATTAGCAGGGAATTCTGCTTTGCCAAAGGGGATAATAATGCACTTTTTTGCCTAGATCATGGCTTTGGCACCAGTCATTTGTCAGCTTTAGCCTCTCCTGTAATACGTTAATATCACTGGGGGACTCAATAATTGCATCCAATTTGCAATCAGTAGTGAACTTGGTAAGCCAAAGGCCATCTACTTTAGCCTGGACTTCCGAGTAATAGATTCCAAACAGTAAAGGGCCCAGCACAGATCCTTGTGATATGCCACTGGTGATGGGTCTACTGGTAGAGGTAGAGTCACCAACTTTGATAGAATGTGTTCTGTCCGTGAGCCAGTTGGCTATCCATCTAGTGATGTAAGGGTTATTCCCTATCTGAGAGAGTTTCTCAATGATACCTGAGTGGGGAATTGTGTCAAAAGCCTTGGCTAGGTCAAGATAGGCAGTATGCACTGTCTTACCTTCATCCAGGGCTTTGTTGACTTTCTTGAAGATGTCTACTATGTTTAATAAGCATGATCTACACTTAATGAAGCCAAACTGGATTGGGACTAGAGTTTGAAGTTCACATATGTCCTTGTTGATAAAGTCCATGATGATTCATTTCATGGCCTTGCAGATGAGGCTGGTTAGACTTATGGTTCGATAGTTCCCAGGGTTGGTTGATGCCTCCTCCCCTTTGTGCAAGGGGATTACTGTTACTGTTCTCCACTCTGTTGGAACAGAGCCAGTTCTCAGGCTATAGTTAAAGAGAAAGCCAAGTGGGTCCACTAGGTCTTGTTTTAGATTGCTTAATAAGCAACCCAAAATGTTATTTGGTCCCACTGAGGCCATGATTTTGGCCTTGAAGAGTGCAGATATGACCTGATCTCTAGAGATACTAGGCAGAGCACTGGTGTCAGGTATGCTTTGGAGTATGGCTGGTGGGGACAGTGAGATGAAGTTTGTGCCAAATCCGTCAGCTAGCACGTTGGTAATTTCCCCTGGTATAGTACGAATGGTACCATCTAGTACCAGTCTGGCACATAGCCGGGCATTCTCTTTCAGATTTCAGATGTATTTAAAGAATGCCTTATGATTATATCCTTAGCTAGAGATGCTATTTTAGCTTCATAATTAGATTTAGAGGACTTTACATGATTTCTGATTTGCTTTTTCAAGCTGCGGATGGAATTCTTCCTCTGCTGACTCAGTTCCCTCTTGTTCTTGGACATCAATTTCTTCCTTTTGTTATATAACCTCTTTATACTTGAGGTCCAGCAGGGTGGCTTTTTTTGGAGAGGTCCTGGTTTTAATCCAGTCAGGTACAGCTGAGTCTATACAGTTGCTTTAGTGTTTATATACAGGGCTTTTGTGCACATCTCTGCATAGGAGTCACTGTTGTCTGTGATTGCAGGGAGTATAGAACTTTTTATACCATTGCTTAGTAGGCTGTAGTTTGCTATGGAAAACTTTTTTAGTTTTCTTGCTCCTGTGGTGGTGATAGGTCCAATAGTTATTTCGAATGAGACTGATTTATGGTCCGACCTTACCAGGGAGGGAATCACACAAGAGGGGAGTGCAGTGACCCCCTCCATGTTGATGAGTACTATGTTTAGGACATTTGAGCCCCTTGTGGGGCTGCAGACTACCTGTTCCTGAGCATTTGTATTGACAAAGTCCAGGAACTTCTGGACAAGCATGTTCGTGCTCATGTATGTCACCCAGTCGATGGAAGGATAGTTGAAATCTCCCATGACTAAGGTGTTGGGGCTGTATGGCGAGTGACTCCAATAAGTCCAGGTAGGCGATGTGCTTTTCTTGGTTCATGGTGGAGGACCTATAGGTAGCAATGATGTGGTAGGGTATTTTGCTATACTACTGGACCAGTCTCAAGGTGTACTTGGCTTTAATGAAGGTGGAAACACCTCTACCTTTGGTTCTTTCATGCGCCTTTTGAGGTTGAAACATGTGGGAGGCATTGTAGCCTTGCATGGCCAGGGTGCTCTCCGCAGCCTTGAAGCATGTCTCAGTGACTGCATAGATGTCAGCATCTTCCAAGGTGAGGATTGCTTAGAGGGAGTACAGTTTCATATTTAAACTCCTAGCATTAAGCAGCAGAACCTTGAATTTCTCTTGAGTGGATTTTGTTACTTCAGAAACTTTGGTGTTTTGACATTGCCTAAAAAAGGTACTACGGGGGAGGCAAGTGCCTTTGCCAGCATCTGAAAGCCTAGAGGAGACAGGTGTAGACATGACCTGTTGATCATGTCTTCCCAGGTTGATAGATACTGGATCCCCCTAGACTTATACCACAAGCTAAGCCAATTAATGAAGTCAATCATTTTTCTTTATATTTTGGTATCATCCTGTGTGAAGCTAGAATGCTGCTTAGAGTTAGGGTCATACCTGCCTGGGGCACATAATTTGAGGGTTCAGTCATGTCTCTCTTCATATAGCCCAGAGATGTCTGTCTGAAATCATTCAACCCAGCATGGATTATGACAGAGTCATAACAGTACTTGTCTTTGATTAACTTGAGTGCTTGTAAGATTTGATGGAACCTGGCACCTGATAGGCAGCTGACAGTGGCTTTCTCCAGCCTGATGAGGAGGGCATCTGTGTGTCTCACTTTAGAGTCGCTATGACCAAGATATTAGGTTTTGAGGTGTTTTGCCTTAGGGGATTATTTGCTGAGACACTGGTGTATATGTTATTATGTGTAGTACTTTCTGTTTGCATAGCAGTGTGTGGAATTGGTTTATGTTTGGGAGGTCTCTGATTTTTTGGTAGGCTTCTAGTGAGCACCTCCACATATGTTGGTTTATGTGATGTCACCTTATTTTGTGTGAGAAGTGAAGTATGTGTGCTGACAACCTGTTTGATGCCCGGTTTGTTGTTATGTGAGAGATCTGATTCCAATTTGATAGTGTAATTACATATGTTACATAAGTTATTTGTTTGTCTTAGGAATAAGTGGTTGTCAATATACATGATATAATTGCTACATTGCCTCAGGATGCCCATGTCAATCAGGCTGGCCAGTGAAATTATGGGAAGCTGCCCATCCATTATTGCAAGTTTTTCCCATTTGTACTATTAGGGAAGGGAGTGGTCTAGTTTAACCCTAGTATTCCTAATTTACCCTGTTTATTTTTGGATTTCTCTCTGATTCTGTTGAGATTTGTTCCTGATTCTTTGAGAGCTATAACGTGTGCTGTCAAATTAAAAAAAAAAAGTTTTGCAGCAGACAACAGTACTTTCTACAAGAGAATTGTGACTATATGATGCAGCTGCTTAGAGTTACTCATTTTGAAATTGTTTTATAAGGTATTTTTGATACCAGACAGACTATCCAGGATCTAACTACAGATATCACTCAAGTGATAGAGATCAGTAACTCCATGGAAATTCACAATGGAGCAAATACCTTCCTGCAAATAACAGAATATCGAGCATGGTCACATATTTTGTTATAAGACATTTGGTCCTTCAATGCCATCATTTAAAAAAAAAACTTGTGGTATTTAATGCTATGGTTTCGAAGATATCTATCAGTGGCAGCAGGCAGCCTGATGCCAACAAGGTCTAAAAAAATGAATTCAAACATTTCTGACACTCCAGATGTAGGAGAACTGATATGATTTTATGCATTATTTACCATATGGAAGGTTCCATATATCAGATTGGCACTAAAATGTTATTCTGACTATGCACTGTTGAACTAAACTAGGTCTTTACTGATATCATAATGATCTATTATATTTGTACATTGCTCTAAATGTGTCACATGCTCTCATTATTCTTAATGAAGCATGAGGAAAAGGAACGGGCATTTAATAACTATATGTATTCATAGATTCATACTAGGCTAACTGCCCTTGTGGGCCATTTTTAGCCTAGCCAATTAACCCATGTGAGAATCAAACCCTGCACCTTGTGTTTGTAAGGTAAACACCTTAACCATTATGCCAACATCCCACCCTATACTTTTTAATGGTATTCCATAATTCCTGATTCCCCTATTTTCTATTCCTGTGTTGTGATTTATCTTTATTCCTTGTGATGTACATATTCTTATGCAAATGCTGCAGCTATATATATAGATATACATAGTTTTCATAGGAAGTTACCAGGCTTGCACTCCAAGGGACCATGTAGCCCATATTTCAGGTTGCCCACAAGCACTGTCTGGTTAAGTGACTTGTTTAAAGTTTGAACACTTAGACATGCCAAAAACAAGATTGAATCATAATGATAGCTAGCTAGCTAGAGGGACAGATAGGAAGACATTCATTTTGTTGTTATGCATTTCATCCAGAGGCGTAGCTGGCTCTACCAGTGCCTAGCGCCACTCCCTGAACTAGAGCCTCAGCCCCTTGTTATGCTGTGTGTCATACCAGAGTGAGATACCCTGTATATCTTTAATTATGTTTGTCTTGGAGGTTGTGGATACTCATAGACTGGGATGTAGTAGCAATTTCAGAGGAAAGCCACTCTATCCTAGCTGACAGGTTCAGTGCAAATTTCTCCCCCCCCTCTCCACCAAAAGGGCAAATATCTATCCCAACAGAGTGCTGCCCCCCTGACATCTCTGATGCTCAGGTAAGAGCTGCCCTCTCCAAAGCAAAAAACACAGCATCAATGGGACCAGATGGTGTCCCGGGCTGCGTCCTACATGAACTCCAAGAAGAGCTAAACCCAAACATAAAACTACTGTTCAATCTTAGCCTTACTACAGGATATGTACCCAAAGAGTGGCGTACAGCAACAGTGGTCCCTCTCCACAAAGGTGGTGCCTCAACGGATCCCGGAAACTATCGCCCCATAAGCCTGACTAGCTTGGTCTGCAAAGCTATGGAAAGGATCATCATGGACCTCATAAATAAAGATATTGCGGACCTACAGGCACTGGATCCTACCCAGTTTGGCTTTGTTAAGGGCAGATCCTGCCTCTTAAACCTGGTTGATTTCTTTGAAACAGTCACCAAGGCCATTGACGAGGGGAAGGTGGTCCACACAGCCTACCTGGACCTCGCAAAAGCCTTCGATGCAATACCCCCACTCGGGCATTATAGATAAGCTCACCAGCTTAAATATAAACCCCTATGTCACTAGATGGGTTGCAAACTGGCTCAAGGACAGAACCCACATGGTTAGAATTGCTGGAGCCATGTCAGACTCCAAACCAGTTACAAGTGGCGTACCACAAGGCTCAGTCCTGGGACCTCTCTTGTTCGGTATATATTTCTCAGCGGTACAGGCCAACACGGAAGGACTGTGGCTGACCAAGTTCACAGATGACTGCAAACTGGGCACCATAATCAACTCTCCAGCTGACACAAGCATCCTCCAAAAGGGCCTCATAGAAACAGACAACTGGTGCCAGAGCCATGGCCTCAAGCTAAATGCCAAAAAGTGTATAGTCATCCCCTTTGGCAAAAACAAAGTGCCCACAAATTACCACATAGGTGGTAATCCATTAAGTACAGAAGAAGTCATTAGGCACCTGGGGACCCAAGTTGATAGCAATCTCTCATTTGATAACCACATGGCCAAAGTGGTTAGAAAAACATTTTATATAGCCCACCTAATCATGAAGAGATTCACATCTAGATCAGGGGAGGTCATCGTGCCTCTTTACTCATCCCTCATCAGGCCCATAATTGAGTACAATGCCCCTTTTGGGATGTACCTTACCAGACACCTGCACCAACTGGAAAGACCCCAAAAGTACCTCACCAAGAGGATCAAAGGGCTCAAACAGATGCCATATGCTGCCCGGTTAAAGAAACTCCAGCTCTACTCAGTGGCATACCGCCTGCTCAGAGGCGATCTGTGCCTGATGTATAAAGCCATGTCCAACCAGGAATTAATGGACATGCTGCACCTCAGAAAATCCAAATCCCATCGAGCTACGCGCTCGAGAGACTTGAACCTCAGCACTGAAATAAATAGGACATGCTGGAGGGACAGATTCATAACCCAGAGGCTCCCTTCACTCTGGAATAAAATCCCAGGCCAGGTTAGGCAGAGTCCCACATTGACTCTCTTCAAGAGGAATCTTGATGAGTGGATGGGAAATCGTAGGTTTACCCCGGCTATCACTTCTGTGTCATTGTTAGACAGAGGCACAGTATACTAACCTCAAAAAAAGGCATAGCAAAATTAATTTAAAATGGGTGGCGAAAGCCAAACACACTCTGGCTATGCTTATAAATGCCCTAGGGCAGATAGCCTAGTATGAACCTATGAACCTATGAACCTATTCAACCTGAAACAGGAAAACAGCCCACACAGAATTGTTTTTCTACCAACCATACTATTCGCAAATGGAATGGATGTTGATTGTTTCTGGAGTTATTTTATAAAAAGGTTATAATATTTACGTCATCCTTGTTATCTATAGCTGATAGACATGAAGAGAAGTACATAGTAGATATACTTCTGGTTATCTTGCAATGGTATCCTTCTTTTTGAATTTCTCTAATTCATTCACTTTTAATTATAACTTGAAATTGTCATTTTTCCAAATTATATTTTCATTTTTAACTATATATTTAATTAACTTGTATCTACAATCATACCTTTCTACCTCTTAGAGCAAACAATCTGGTCAAAGCTATAAATAATAGGGGGACAAGGGCCCAAAATAGGGACACTTTTTAAATATTGCTCTTACAAACTTAGAAAGTTGACAGAATAATAGGATTTGCATTAGCATTGATTTTCTGAATGGTATGAAGTCGGAAACTCAAATGTCTGTCATTATTTTCTGACTTCAATCCTCAATGATTTTCCAGCGATTTGCCAGAAAACAATTTTGTGAGAAACAGACCAAAAATGAGAGGTAAAAATCAGGACATTCTATAAAAATCTGTACAGTTGAGAGGTATGGTACAGTTCATCGGTTTAATTTCTTATATCATTTATTGTTCCATGTGTGCACTTCACTGACCATTTTGTTACAGATTATGAAGGATTCCTAGAGCAACCTTTGAATTCCAAACTAGTGTTTGTTGTAACAGAATTATTTTTTAAAAAAAGGTATACTTTCTGTTGATAGTAGAAATCATTCATAACCAGTGTTTTTTTTTTATTGCCGAGGAGCAAGGAAGCTACTTTTCCTAAGAAGTACATTGTCATGTTTCTACGGCACGTGTGCATAATTAATGTAGAAGAGTTTTAAAAGTATTTGTGTTTTAGAAACTTTATATTCAAAAAGATCAACAGTTGGCAGAAACCATTGTCAGCCTAATACATAGTGCTGAAGCCATCAACAGTAACAATAAACAGACATACAAAAGTGAGTAAAGAAGGTAGAAAACCTTCAACTTAGAACAATACAAAATATTTCTGAAAATATTATAGTGACATATAGCAAGATACACTTATCTGCCATGCAAAATTTAATCAAAATATACAGAACAAAGCTGTCTAACCCAAATACCTAATCTTTACCCATATAAATTGAATGACTTCCACCTGCAGACAAAATCCCTTCCTCCCATTTTATATTTACTTGCATACAGTGGCATCCAAGCCAGTGATCTCCACAGGACAGCCTGATGCCTTCTGTATCTTACCCCTACTCCTACCTCTTGGATCTCCTCAAGAAATGACAGACCCTATTAAGACCTGATAGATATAAGAAGCCATATGTGTAGGTTAGGAATCCTCAGCCTATCGAGGGCTTTCCATTGAGAATCAGCAAAGGTCCTAAATGAAGCCAATAGCTGTATCAGTCAGCCTCTAAGCTGGCTGCTCTTCTATTAAAACAAGGGAGAACTGAAGGTGAAGAAAACTGTTAAAGAGCATGAGACAGAAAGCCCATTTCCAACTTGTACCATTCTAATGATCCCTCTCTGTAACTAACTCCTGAGTAACCTCGTAGCTCCAAAATTTATAGAGAAGGAATGGTAGCCCCTCCGCATGGACAACACAGTGACTTTGAGCCTGCTTTTCTTAGATTCACTATAGGCAGGAGTTAAATCTCCATCCTTATGAAAGAGACTGTCCTTCTTGAAAATGTATAGGACTTTTTTCTGCCTATCTAAAGTCTTCTGGAGAGATTCATCGCTGACACAATTCTCATTGTGGGGTAGCCTGTCCTAAAGACCTCCTCAGCTTTCATAACTTAGGGTGTTATCAGTAGCCTGTATAAATCAGAGGCCTGAACATGATATGTCCCGGATGTTCTTCTAACATTAGCCCCAATATATTCATTAAAGGCATAAAAAAATGAGATAATTACTTTGAAGGTCTGGATAAAAGATGCCATATATCAGCTTAAGTATCTCTGGTGTCATTGTTTCAAAAACCTGACATTTCATTTTTTTAGTGTATGGTACAAAATTCCTCAGCCCATTTGCCTCAAGTAGCACATCATCTTACAAATTTCTCTAGTCTGGAATGGGTATTCAACAAATGCAGTGCATGCACTTTTAACTTGAGATGTCAACAAAAGGTAGTGTAAACCTCCCAAACTTCTCTTGTAGAAACTGAGCATACCGATCTCTAAGTATTACGTATGTCCTCTGAATATAATAGCTTCTTCAGAGGTGTTTGGGATAGTTCTGCCATGTCAGCCAGTAGTGCAAGGGGAGGCTGCACCTAAAATTTTAACCTCCATCCCTAGTAATATTGCTATCAAATGCCAAGAATTGTGCCAAGGTAAAGGCATAGGCATATTTCCCTACTGGGAATCCGCAAGCATAAATAATTACCTAGAGCATTCCTCAGCTCTGCTTTCACTCTACCAATGTGGGGGGAGGCTGAAGTAATGGTGGACAATGTAGAACAACAGAGGAGAGACATACATTTTAATTATCAAGACTTTTCTCACTAGAGAGAGGCACAGCTTTTGCCATGCATGAATTCAAAAGAATATATGGAGATACCATTCTTTGTGGGTGTATGTGTAAAATAACACCAAAATATTTAGGAAAAGTGTGACACCATCCCAGGGGCCACAATTAATCTAACTTGTGAAAGGATTTGCTGCATATAACAGTGTTTTACTTTTGTTCGGCTACAACCCTGAGATCTATGCATATTCCTCTAGTACAGACTGACACTTAGTAATATTGATCTCAGAACACTGAGTAAGGACGATGTAGTTATCTTTAAAAAAATTCCCTTGGGTTACTGTAATGACCACCCTGCTATTGCATTCCCTAAATTGTGCACCCTGTTTAGAGGCTTTGTCACTAAAGGAAATAAGGCTGGTGAAAGTGGGTATCCCTATATTGTGCATCTGTAGGACAGAGTTGAGCACAACCCTAGCAGAAGGACAGGCAGAAAGCACTTGTACTGGCTTCACAAAGTTGTGTGTAAACTCCGTGCTGTTTGTAGCACTCCAAGAAAAAAGTGCCAGTAATTAGTGTCAAAGCATAGCTATTAACAGCTATGAGACACTCTGGAGGCCCTGCATATAAACACGTGTTCTGGGATGATTGGCACTTACCTTATCACTAATGGACCCAGTGTGGGTTGGTGATATCATCTCTGAGAGTATACCCTTCAGCCTGACTGTTAAGACATGAGCATATATCTTACAATCTGCATTTAGCAGATATACAGGCTTGAAGACTTGTATTGTATCAAGGTATTTTTTAAAAGTAACATGTTAGATATGTTGATAAGCCGTATATGGACAGAAGCATTAAGAGATGATTTAGATTAAAATGCACTATGTTAATATAGGCATGCCCAGGATTCAATAAACTCCGTGCAAGAATAGTGCTATTCCTGCACGGAGTGAACCATGTCCGTTTCCCCTTAGCTTTAACAGCAGTGCATCTTGCATATTCATGAAGGTGTGCTACTGCTAAGGCTAAATGGACATAAACACTACTGAGTGCAGGGGGCGTGTTTAAGTAGTGCACGCACCTCTAACACACCCCTGTACTCAGAAAGTGCTGTACAGCACTTTTTAAATGCATTTCAGTGTGCGTAGACACTGAAATCAAATAAATTAGAAAAACAGTGCCCGCGGACACTGAAATAAATAGGAGATCAAGAAATTAATGCAGGGGGGTGACAGGTACTGTCACATACACCCTGCATTGTCAAAGTGCAGTACGGCACTTTGCAAGTGATTTCAGTGTCCGCAGACACTGAAAGCAGATAGGAAGCAATGCTGGGGGGGGGGTGTGATAGGTACTGTCACACAGCCCCTGCATTGTCAAAGTACCATATGGTACTTTGCAAGTGCTGTCAGTGTCCAGACACTGAAAGCAGGAAGTCCGGATAGGAAGCAATGCAGGGAGGGTGTGTGACAGGTACACCCCCTGCATTGTCAAAGTTCCATACAGCACTTTGCAAGTGCTCTCAGTGTCCACAGACACTTAAAGCAACTATCCTAATAGGAAGCAATGCAGGGGCTGTGTGACAAGTACTGTCACACAGCCCCTGCATTGCAAAAGAGCCATATGGCCATACCCCTCAACTGTACAGGTTTTCGCAGAATGCTCAGATGCCTGCTTCACATACCTCTCAACCTCCTAGAGAAAGAAACTGTACAAACCCATAAATAATGGGAGGACAAAGGCCCAAAAATAGGTAAATATTGCTCTTACAAGCTTGGAAAGTTGAGAGAATAACAGGTGTTGCATTTGCACGGACTGTCTGAAGGGTATGAAGTCTGAAACTGAAATGTCTGTCAGTATGTTCTGACGTAAACCTTGAGTGATTCGACAATGATGTGCTCGAAAATCACAGTCACATGAAAAATGGACCAAAGATATGAGGCAGTAAGCTGGACATTCTGCAGAAATCTGTACAGTTGAGAGCTATGCTGCCTCATGTTAATGTCATGCTAATGCAAAACCTATTATTCTAACAACCTTCTAAGTTTGTAAGAGCAATATTTAAAATCTTTCCCTATGTGTCCCCTTACAATTTCCCTTACTGTGATTGACAAGGAGTACAGATGCATGTAAGTAAAGTGGATTTATTAATTTTCTTTGCTATTCTAAGGTATGCTTAATCATAGCTGAGTGGGTGTGAGTGGTATGTCCCTCTGTTCAGCATTGCTTAAACATCTCACAGCTGCTAAATAAAAATGTATAGCAAAAATCTCAATTACCAGATAGCGTAGTGGTTAGAGTCCCAGACTTGCATGCAGGCATTCTCGGTTAGAGTACCAAGACAGGCACTTTAGTTTTACATGAGAAAGCATTGTTAAAACTATTTTTTATGTTAAATTATGTAGAAATTGATATTTGTTACCAAGGGTAGTGTAGCAGGTCCAAAATGGAAGTGTGAGTGCATATAACATGTGAAATCACCCATGTATACTCAAGTGTCCCATACAGTATAGTCACAACCCAAGGTAATACAATGAAAGCACATAGGAGGATGTCATGTAAAGTAAATAATATACACTTAATAATATGTCAGTAATGATGAATTAATCTACAATCCTTTTTTAAAATGAAAACTGAGCAATGCTATGTACTGCTCAGCTATGCTTAAATGTGAATGCTAAGCAGCAGTTAGCTCAGCTAAGTGGATTTGCGCACTTGTAAGCAGTGCTCAGCATTTAGCCCTTTAAGAACTGTTCAACTCAGCTTAGTGGATTTGCACACTGCTTAGCTGAGCTTATCATTTTCAAAATAGTCCAATGACAGCAAAGGGTGGGCATATGGCCTTATTCAAACCACACAGATGGGAATTCAGCCAGAACCTGTTGTAGTTGATTTGTGCAGGTAAGGAGTGCACTTTTGGGCACAGCACTGGGACATTCAGGAGTCCAGGGTCATGGCTGGACTCTTCATAGAAAACCATGATGAGAGACTGCTGCAGGGCCAGTACCAGGGCTCACAGTACAAAATGGAGACCTGGAACCATCTTGCATGTGATCTCTTCAGTGCTACTAGAATTTCCCAAATTGTTGAGCAGGTATGGCACCATTATGCCAACCTAAAGCGGCGGAAGAGGGTGCTCTTGGCCTAGTGGGTCCAAGATGCATGGGCATGGAATGCTCCAGCAGTGTACAAGTATCAGTATCAAGTAGTTTGTACCAAAATCTAGCCTGAGTATGTGATAGACAGGTATGCATAATGTTTGATTTTCTCCCCTACAGCTGCAGCAGAGAGGGCTAGCAACATCAAAGCCCATGCCGACAGACTGTTAAGGCTGCGCTGACAGACTGAGTACAAATCTATCTTGCAGTATATAGTGCAAATAACTAAGAAGAAGTCCATTGATTGCTGCCAGTAGGTATGCTGTTACTGTGTGAACCGAATAAATAAAATTTGTCCAACTAATATTGATCTACAGGATATGTAGTACTAAAGCACTGTGTCATGTCACTGTAATAAAGATCAATAACAAAAACTGTTGTGTTTACTCCAGTATGTTGTTGTAGAAATAGAATGTATACAGGTTATCCACATCAAATATGGGCTTGACAGCATGCATTAACTGAGGTTGTCCTGAAAACCAGCTGTTGAGAAAAACTGTAGACTGTGGAGCTGTAAAACAAGATATAAATGAAATATTAAATATATACTGCACTAAGCTCTGAACCCTGAATAGTAATGTGTAATGTATCACAGTGTGTCCCATGCAGCATTGTTGTGTGTTAACCTTTGCTGTCCAGATTGTATTATTTCAATGGATTAATGCACAGTACAATATCTGTCATGCATGCATCTCAGGATTACAAGGTCAGCCTGTCTAACCAAGAGAGTATTAGGCAGAAACCAGTCAAACGATCAGCAGCTCCCCAGTAGCTTAGTATGATGATAAATAGCTTAGCTGTTAATTTTGCACACCCAGACATGGTTCGAATCCGGGGAGTGGTACTGAGATGTGTGCATATATATATATATATATATATATATATATATATATATATATATATATATATATATATATACTAAAGAAATCCTGAATATTTGTAGAAACAGTCAGAAAGTGATAACAGATTTTTTTTCTCCACAGGTCTTACAGGTAAAGAAATGTGTGTAGTAGCTCTATGAAGTGTATACTAATATACCGTGTACAACTGTTTCACTGTCCAAACCCATATGCCTGCAAATGACCACAGGGTAGGTACATACACCATGCACTCTCCCCGATACATGTCCCTCAAGCATCACGCTCACAGCTAGTGGTCACTGCTGCCAATAACCTTGTACACAGATAGGAATCCAGGGAAGTATGCCAGTAGGAGACTCACACATCAGCGCAGGGTACACCTTCTCTGTCAACTATGTAATCCTGACATGTACAAGCCCCCTCCAGTAATGCAGCCATTGTCCTCCCAGTCTGCCCCACACCATTACAGGTTTATAGTCTAATTGGGTGCATATGTGCTACAGAAGCTATGGGCCATAGGTAGATGTAAAGTGAGGGCAGACTTGTAGAGTATTGAGTAGTACTGTTGTGAAAAATGTAACCCTATACAGTTGTTAATGGGCTTTTTTTTTTCCACCCACCCCTCATCTGCATCAAAAATTATTATAATATACCTTGTTCAAATACAATTATTGCTGGCCTGTTACTGTCAATGTAACTTACATGCTGTTGAAATGCTTAATGTTGTTCCAATGTTGTTCCATTTATGCATGTGTTCTGTTTGCTATGCAACTGTTTCAGATCTGTTGGTTTAGGTTAAATGGAACACCCATGCATGCTGTTATAACTAATTTTGAAATGTTTGTTCATGACTAACCAATATATCTTGAATAACCTCAACACCATACCACGTTTGGGAAGGCGGAACCCCATGGATCCGCCTTTCCCTCCCCATCTGGCTGTGGCACCGGGCCACAGCACATCTGGGACCCAACCTGGAACTTCCTCATTTGCTGGTCCTGCACCACCTTCTGGTGGAATTGCCTCAGAGGATGGAGCCCATCTCCCCTCGGGCGTGGGTGCGGAGAGGAGTCTGTCACCTGCCACAAGTTCCGGGGTATGATGTGCCGCATCATCCACACAGAGTTGGATAGACAGCTGCACCAGACGAAGGGCTGCCTGGTGCACCTCAAGGGGCAGGATGCTCCTCCTGTCCAGCCCCTAGCACAGCCACCTTTAGAGCCATGAAGGTGCAGTGGTGACTGCCCATGGGTGGGGACCT